>NC_088342.1:28395000-28695000 GCF_036884655.1 Musa acuminata AAA Group | reverse complement strand
AATAAAATTATAAAAACTTGTACTTACTAAGTAAATATTCACTATAGACTATATTTTACTTACTAAATAAATATTTATTATAGATTATATTTTACAAGTAAAGATATTAATATACCACCCAAGTGATTGGGTTTCGGGCTTTATTTTCATTGATCATTATAATTTTATTTTAGTTATATTAATCATTATAATTTTCATTGATTTCTTTCTCATATTAAATTTTTTTGAAGATTTATCATGCTACTATATGAGTTTTGTGTTGGTTTTACAATGGATCCATCAATGTTGATGTTACTCGAACTTTATTTTCATCATAAATTATATTATTTGTTTTGAGTTTGACAAATATATATGCAAGTGGAATTCTTATTTGGAGTTGATTGGAGATGAAGCATCATATGTGGGCTTAGCTCGGGCGTGAGCTTTTTTTTCTTTTTTTCTTTTACCTGACCCAAGTTGTGGGTAAATAAATCGGTTGAGCCTACCCTTGAATAGGCTTATGGAGGGTTTTTTTCATCCTAACTTTTATGGTTGGGGTTTTTATCTCCAACGAGGTTTTACCTTAATCTATTATTCAATTGAGAATTTTCTCGGATTAAAAATTATATATTACAAATAATATGGATTGAAAGAAATTCTATCATTTGAATAAAAATATTGTGGCTTCCTAATGCATTCATTATATAGAAATAAATATTTTCTAAATATATAAGATGTCTCAAGTATTTAGAGTCGACTTCTTAAAGCATGAAAAATGGCTTGAATATATGTAATAATATATTTATCATTTGAAAAATATTTTTTTGTGATCTATGGCTATGGTTATTTCTAATTTATACCAAAAAAAAAAAACAAATTCCTTATCCTACCAAAGCAAAATATTTTCTTGCAAAAATAACTTTAACGATAATTTGGCCAAACAAGTTTAAACTTTAATACTAATCTAAGATGCCACCCACCTTCGACAACATGATCATCTACCCACGAAGAATTAATAGTTAAAGTCAACTAAGAACTCTCATGCATACCTTGTGTATTCCGCAGCTACACCTTATCAAAAAGCCTCCTAACGTATTCTGTGAGCAAATGTGTAGGCCCTATTCAGTAGCTAAGACTTAATGCGTTCAATCATAAATGAAAACATTATTTCATTGATCTTTGAAGCTAAGACAGAAAGAGAAACCTAGTTGATCTTAGATGATATTTATGATATTTATGAAGGAAATATATTGTAATACCCTGCTACTAGTTCTAACCATATCCTATGTATACGACTAAAGTAGAGTATCTTATTTCAACTTTCATTACTACTATCAATAGGAGTATAGTAAAAAAATAGACAATCTTAAAAAATAATAATTTACTAAAAAAAAAAGTAGGGTTTCCATCGTACATAGTATTTTTTATACATATATATAATTATAATATCTGACCAAAGTAAAATACAAACAAAACATGTCAAAATTTTATACTAAAAAATGCCCATACGTCATCATCAATATCTACGCTATCATGGGCTTGCACGTATTCACTTCCCTACCCAATCACTTGGGTGGGGTTTTAGTATCCTTGCAAAATAGGATTTATTGTGAGTAATCATTCAATAAGTATAAGTCTTTATAGCTTTATTCAAGTGAGTATTATTATATCGTGTATGTAATATTTCAAGATCATTGACATAAGATATTTAACGATAGATATTACATCATGTGACTTATTTAGCAAGCATAACCCTACAATATAGTAGGTAAAATTTTACGTCGAAATAATTCAAATTTTTATATACACATGTAGGAAATATAGTAAATCCATGGATTTCAACACCCCAAATCATAACATACATAAGCACTCCCACACCATGTGTTATCGTAATATATATGAGTGCTCCTATATCATACATCATAATATATACATGCAGTCGCACACCGCATATCATAATATATATATGCACCATCACACTGCACATCATATCATATATGTACGTTATACGTCGTAACATATCCGTGCAATACCATAGTACATGTCATGGAAAACACATGCACTCCCACACCATACGTCATAATATATACATGCATACAAGATATTTTTATCATAATTATTATATTTTTAAGCTTATAAAATACATACATTCACATTTAGCTCATGACTAGCTCATGATGATCATATCAATCGAAACATACTTTCGTAAATATATTTTGTATACAATAATTTATATGATCATTGTTTTGTAGTGAATTAAACTTATACTTACCTGATTGAGCTAAAAAATAAATATGCCAATGAAAGACCATGTTTCTTAATGATCGAGTATGCTAGAGAGCGATACACTTATCAAATTAGGAGCATAGGAACATGAGATGTCTTAATTAAGAACCATATCTCTTGAATTATGATTTATAATAATTCATATTAATAATGTTGAATCTCGAATTTTGATGATGGAAGCAATTAATGAGTTTACGATCTAATCTGCATTTTGAGAAAAGTGATACAGGACTAACTTCGATCAGAAAAGGCAAAACGATTAAAGCAAGAAGAATTAGATGTTGGGCTAGAGTTAGATATGGAGCATCAGGCCAAAAGAATCAGACGTTGCGCTAAGATTGGATGTTGCGGGAGTCAACATGACGATGGATCGGGTGAAACGCCGAAGGTTCGGACGACGCATTGAAAGTTCACCGAACAACTTAAATTTTTTGTATTATAGTTGTTTAGCTCTTAATTATTATAATTAGAACTTAAATTGAGTTAGTTTTGGGAATAACCCTACTAACTCAATTAGGGGCCCATTGGGCCTGATTTGAAGCTAATTTGGGCCCATTAAGAGGCCCATTTAGTGACCCATAGATGGGTCAAGCGGTGGCACCACCAGAACAGGTAGTAGAACTGCCTATGAGCTAGAAAAGTATGACATGTACTTCTTTCGAAAGACTTGGCGATGTGGTACCACCTAGTATCAGTTTGGTAGGTGGTAGTACTACGCAATATTGGCGGTGGTACCATGAGTACCTCGGAAACCCAAGATGAGACATTTTTTTGCTTCATTTTTAAAGTCATTTTGTGCCTATAAATACCTCACTCTTTCCTGCTTGAGAATATAAGAAAAGTGAACAAAAAGTCTAGTGACTCTGAGTTATAAAGTTTTAAAAAGTGCTAAGTATCTCTCTCCTCCTCTATAAGTTTTGGGCTTATTCTATGAGAGATGTGAGACTTATAAAGGTTCTCTCCTAAACCTACAAAAGGAAGAAAGAGTTCTAAGAGGGTCGTTGGTCTTCGCCCATTAAAAGAATATTATTAGTGAATGTCGGTGGCCTCTATAAGGATCGGAGCGGCACTAAGAGGGGGAGGGGGGGGTGAATTAGTGCAGCGGATTAAAACTCGTAAGTTTGAAATCGATTTCATAAATGTGTAGAGATTTTGATTCGACGAAGGATGACTTATCTAAAATAGCTCGAGTAAAGGTAGTCAAGAGTAGGGAGATGAAAACCGAATGATTTGTAGCTAAGTAGAGAAATGGTTCAGAACATTAAATACTCACACATTCAAGGAACACCACGATATATAGTGGTTCAATCAAGTGACCTACATTCACTTTCGAAGCCTTCTTCGATGAGGCTCTCAACTTCCACTAGCAAATCACTTTGAAGGGGAAGGACCAAATACCCCTCTTACAACCTTCTTACAAGTGGTTCACACTCTTACAGATTTTTCAAAGAGAAAGAGGGAGATGAACACTTAAGCTATTGAAAACAAGACTTTACTAGAGCTTTTTCTCACTTTCTAACTTGTCAAAAAGGTGTTATCTCTCCTGAGAATTGAGGGGTATTTATAGGCCCCAAGAGAATTCAAATTTAGGCTCCAAATTTGAATTGCTTTTATGTTTCCCAGCGCTGGCGGTGCCACAGCCTGTCAGTGTCTAACACTGATAGTGTACCGGTAGTGCCACCGTCAAACCTCTCGGGTTCTAGGTGGTGCCACCGCCCAATCCGATAGTGTACTGGCGGTGCCACCACCAGACCTCTCGGGTTCTAGGGGGTGCCACCGTCTAGTTCGGCAGTGCCACCGCCCAGTCCGATAGTGCCATCGCTTGGACTATTCCAGCTCACTGGTTGGGCTTCAAACTTGGTCCAAACTAGTCCAAACTCGGGCCCAATTGGCCCCTAACCGGGTTATAGGATTCACCCTTAATCCTAACCCAAATTATATGTAAACTACAAAATTAAGATATAGCTCTAAGCAAATTTTAACCGGCAACTTCGAGTTTCCTTCCAGCAAGCTTTCCGGCGGACTTCCGATACACCCTCGGATTTCTTTCGGCGGACTTCTAGCAGGCTCCTAGTCTTGTGGCGAGTTAAACGAGTCTTTGGTAAGTATCCGAACCTTCTCGGTGATCTCCGTGAACCTTTGACGATCTTTCCGGCGAACTTCCGGAAACTTCAGCAAGTCCCCGATTCTTTTTCGGTTGGTTCCGGCAGTACTTCCGATGATTCTTCGGACTTTCGGCAGACTCTCGAACACCCATCGAACTTGACTCTAGTAAACTTGCTTTATGTCTTCATGCTATCGTAGTTAATCCTGCACATGTAAAACACACTTCGATCTAGACAATTAATCCTAAGCATCTAATCAAGTTGTCCGGCATGTCATTGGTCCCTCGACGCTTCATCCGATTCTTCGGCGCATCGTCCTCTCCTGCGGCCTATTGCCCAATCGGCCAGTTGACTTCGCAACTCCGATATTCTTAGCGCAATGTCCGCTCTTCTTGGCCCGATGCTCGAATCCACGGCTCGAAACCTTCTGTCAATACGTCGACTGATCCACCGGCCCGACGTCCAATCTTCTGACATGTGCCTCCGGCCCAACATGATTTTCCTACTTTAATTGTCTCATCCTGATCGAAGCATCCTACGTCACTCAAAATATACATATTGATTGGTTTCATCATCAAAATATGAGATTCAACAATCTCCCCCTTTTTGATGATGACAACCAATCGACGACGGAGTTAACCTTAACTCCCGGAGTTTAAACAGACTCCCCCTATCAATATACCATATTGATAGAAACTCTTGGATTCAAAAATTCAAGCAACATGTCATGATAAAATCATGACATATAATCAACATACTTCTCCCCCTTTGTCATCAACAAAAAGGAGAAGTACCACAATCAAGTGTTTATGATATACAAGTTCAACTCATTGCATGGAAAATATAATATCCATTTTTATCATCATGTAAGTTTGCTATCATCATAGATATACATGGTAGTATGATAGCAAGTTTACAATATATAAGCTAGCAAAATTTTTTTAATATTTTAATACACGCAAGCTAGAAATTTTGAGATGTTAAAAAAAGCAACTCTTACTTCTTGAAATATAAGTTTTGCTAGATGTGCAAGTTAACTTTTTGCTTCTTGAGATGGGCAAGATAGCATTCTTTGGTAATGTTCAAGATAACAATTTCTTCTCTTTTAAGAAGTGTAATTTTTGCTTTTTTTTCTTGAATTGTGTGAGCTAGCAAATTAGCTTTCTAGCATGTTTTGCTCCCCCTTTGTCATTGTCAAAAAGAAGGGAATACCCTTTATGTTAATTTCCAAATTATGACAAAGGTAAATAGCATAGATGAAAATTCAAATCTTGAATGTCAAAATAATTATTTTATCATGAATATTTCATCATTACGTGCATCATTATCATACATTAAAGTATTGCATGCATAATACCAAATCATCATATATATTTTCAAAACATATAAACTCATCATTATATGCATGATTCCAAATCATCATTCATATTATTTAAATCATTGTTTCAATCATCACTATAACTCATCATGCACAAAATATAAAATCATCTAACATGATACAAACATTTATTTTCAAAATATTTATCACTATTTTCATGTATGATAATAAAGTATTCATGATACCGAACATTAAATCAATATTTTTAAGTATTTATCACTTTATGATTGTTGGTACCAAACATTTATCATTTAAAGCATTCATGATACACATCATATGCAATACATCACATACATCATCATAATAAAAAAACATATGCATCATTCCAAATTATAAATATTTCAAATCATCATGGTATTAATCTGTCAAATTGCATCCTACCATGCATGATCATAACTTTTCCCCATTTTATCATTGTAAACAAGAGAGAATAAGGGAAGAACAAAATAGTGCAAAATATTTCAATTATTTCAAGACATACAAGTCATAAATCCAACGGCATCATGTCATGAAAAGATAAGACCTCTTGAATTACAAAAGACATGATTCATTTTAACAAATCTCTTCTTTTTATAAATAACAAAAATTATAGGTGTACAAATAAGAGATCATGATTAAAAAAATCTTCAAGTAGTAAATCCAAGAAATCAAGATCATGATTTGAATACAAACTCATTCAAATTCAAATCGTCAAATTCATCAAAATCTCAACATTACTTTCAAGAGATTCAAAATGATATACATAGATTTATCGTAATAATCATCAAGATCAATAAGATATAGAAAAATAATTTTTTTTAAAAAATATTTTCCTCTTTTTAGTTATTTCAATTCATATGATTTTATTTCATTTATGCCAAATAAAAACATGTATCATGTTTAAAACCGAAAGTGTAAGATTTATTATGACAAAGATCAATAAGGCACTTTCATTATGGTAAAAATCAATAATCTATAAATCGCAAGATTCATCATGCATAATTTCAAATTATAAAACCATTAAACATGATTTCAAATCAATATGCTCAAGTTTTTTGTATGAAAATATACATCATACTTAAAACCGAAAATATAACATTTCATCATGATAAAAATTGATAATCCATAAATTACTTAAAAATCACCATGCATAATTTTGAAATTTATTAAGCATAATCATTATTCATGATAATAAAACATAGTTTCAAAATGTTTAATATTTTCATTATATAATTTCATCATTATGCCTCATCATATTTTCAAATTCGAATATGCACAATTTCAAAACCATACATTTCATTTTTCATGCATGATACAAATAAATCAATTATCATTATGAGCATATCATACATGATATTCAAGCATTCATGATACATCATTTTGGCAACATGATCATAGCTTTTCAATTGATGGTATCTAAATATCAAAGTTCATTACACCCTATCATGCATGATAATTAACTTCTCATTTGTATTTTATGCATAATTTCATTTTATCACATTAGGAACATCAAGAAGAATTAATTGGGTGATGAGATAAATATTTTATAAATACACGTAATGTATAAAAATCATATCATGAGTGTTTCATGCATTCATATCATCACATGAAGAATATCAAAAAGAATTTTGGTGATGAGATGCATAAATAGTGAACATAAATTTTGAATATCAAGAGACATATTATAATTTTTTTGAATAACTCAAATAGTGAAAAGAAAGAATCATAATAGACAATCTTGATTTATAAAATAAATTTTCAAGTTATAATTTTTAGAAATCAAGATAAAAATCATGGTTAGATGAAACTCATTCAAATCATCAAAATCACTTTTAAGATGATCAAATAGATTCAATAAAGTCAATAAGATAGAGAAAAAGAATTTTAAAAAAATACTTTTATCTTTTTAGTTGTTTCAATTTATGTGATTGATTTTATATTAGCATGCTCAAATATTTGTTCTTATGTTAAAACCATGCATCAATGTTTAGGATTGAAAAATAAATTTCGTCATGAAAACCACCAAGATCAATAAACCACAAAAATTATCATGTATAACTTTAAAATCTCATGCATAAAATCATCAAATCATGGTATCAAAATTTTAATATTTTCATTATAACTTTATGCAATATTAATTATACAATCGTCAAGCATGACACTTACACTATTTCATATAAGCATGTCTATTTCATTTATGTCAAATCAAAACATGTATCATTTTTTAAACCGAAAAAACCACTTTTATTATCGTGAAAATCGATAATCCATAAATCACAAAAATCATTATGCATTATTTTGAAAGAAAACTCATTAAGCTTGATCATTATGCATTACTTCAAATCAAACATGATTTCATTTAATCAAAATCAAGAAATAACAATGGAAATCAACATGATACACATTATTACTTCTTAGCCACATATAGCATGATTTCATAAGGCATTTTTAATCAAAATTATTTTGTTTATCATAAACATGTAATTTTTATGATTATGTTCAAAATTACTAGAATGATAAGCATGATTCCTAATTTTTGCATTTTTAATTTTTTAAACATACAATTTTCAAAAATAATTATTCTAAGAAAAAATACATCATGGAAAACATCAAGTAATTTCAAAATAAATTAAGGGGGTTTTGATTATCTCATCGTTGAATGTGGTTAAGGCGTAGTTTGCCACCTCACCTTTTTTTATTTTCTCATCTTCGGAGGAGCTCGATTCATCCTAATTTTTGTTCTTCTTATTGCGTTCAAAGCAAATAGCTCCGTTCTTTTTACTTTTTAATTTTTATTTCATTTGTAGTTTAAGTTCACCATCACTTGAGCTTATGCTCGAGTGGTCTTCAAATGTTCTATGTTCCAAATCCTTCATGTTCTTTGGAAGGTTATTCTCGAGTTCCCTTTTTGCCACATTGTTTATTTCGTAGGTCATTAGAGACCCAATAAGTTCTTTGAGACGAAATATTTTAAGGTCCTTGGCCTCTTGAATCGCCGTAACTTTTGGATCCCAACTCTTTGGAAGGGATCTTAAAATTTTAGTTACTAGTTCAAAGTTAGAAAAATCTTTACCAAGAGCTTTAAGTCCATTGATGACATCCATGAAATGGGTGTACATGTCTCCGATGGACTCACTTGGTTTCATCCAGAAAAGTTCGTAAGAATGCAAAAAAATGTTGATTTTGGACTCTTTCACTCGGCTAGTACCTTAATGAGTGACCTCAAGGGTTCTCCAAATATCAAAAGCCGAATCACAAATCGAAACATGATTAAATTCATTTTTGTCAAGTGCATAAAACAAGGCATTCATAGCCTTTACATTTAAAGTAAAAACCTTCTTCTCCGATTCATCCCATTCATTCATCGCAAGAGAAGATTTTTTAAATCCATTTTCGATAATATTCCAAAGCTCAAAATCCATGAAAATAACGAAGATCCTCATACAAGTCTTCCAATATGTGTAATAGAGTGACCCTCTTGCATGCCGGATAAGCCATCTCTCTTGGGTATTAAACCAAATTTGAGAGTGAGATTTGCTCTGATACCAATTGTTAGGATCGAAGCGGCACTAAGAGGGGGAGGGGGGGGCGTGAATTAGTGCAGCAGATTAAAACTCATAAGTTTGAAATTGATTTCGTAAATGTGTAGAGATTTCGATTCGACGAATGATGACTTAGCTAAAATAGCTTGAGTAAAGGTAGTTAAGAGTAGGGAGATGAAAATCGAATGATTTGCAGCTAAGTAGAGAAATGGTTCAGAACATTAAACACTCACACATTTAAGGAACACCACGATATATAGTGGTTCAATCAAGTGACCTACATTTACTTTCGAAGCCTTCTTCGATGAGGCTCCCAACTTCCACTAGCAAATCACTTTGAAGGGGAAGGATCAAATACCCTCTTACAACCTTCTTACAAGTAGTTCACACTCTTACAGATTTTTCAAAGAGAAAGAGGGAGGTGAACACTTAAGCTATTGAAAACAATACTTTGCTAGAGCTTTTTCTCACTTTCTAACTTGTTAAAAAGGTGTTATCTATACTGAGAATTGAGGGGTATTTATAGGCCCCAAGAGGATTCAAATTTGGGCTCCAAATTTGAATTGCTTTTGGGTTTCCCAGTGCTGGCGGTGCCACCGCTTGTTAGTGTCTAACACTGACAGTGTACTAGCGGTGCCACTGCTAGACCTCTCGGGTTCTGGGCAGTGCCACCGCCTAGTCTAGCAATGTACTGGTGGTGCCGTCGTTGGACCTCTCGGGTTCTGGGTGGTGCCACCGCCTGGACTATTCCAACTCACTGGTTGGTCTCCAATTGGCCCCTAACCGGGTTATAGGATTAACCCTTAATCCTAACCCAAATTATATACAAACTATGAAATTAAGATATAGCCCTAAGCAAATTTTAACTGGCAACTTCGAGTTTCCTTTTAGTGAGCTTTCCGGCAAACTTCTAGCGGACTTTCGATACACTCTCGGATTTCTTCCGGCGGACTCCTAGTAGGCTCCTAGTCTTGTGGCGAGTTCAACGAGTCTTTAGCATATATTTGAACCTTCTTAGTGATCTTCGTGAACCTCTGATGATCTTTCCAACGGACTTTTGGAAACTTCGGTAAGTCACCGATTCTTTCTCGGTTGGTTCCGGCAGCACTTCCGACGATTCTTCGGACTTTCGGCAGACTCTCGAACACCCATCGAACTTAACTCCGATAAGCTTGTTTTATGTCTTCATGCTATCATAGTTAATCCTGCATATGTAAAACACACTTCGATCTAGACAATTAATCATAAGCATCTAATCAAGTTGTCTGACATGTCATTGGTCCCTCGATGCTTCGTTCGATACTTCGGCACATCGTCCTCTCCTGCGGCCTATTGCCCAATCGGTCAGTTGACTCTGCAACTCCGATATCCTTGGTGCAATGTCCGCTCTTCTTGGCCCGATGCCCGAATCCACGGCTCGAAGCCTTCTATCGATACATCGACTGATCCACCGGCCCAATGTCCAATCTTCTGACATGTTCCTTTGGCCCAACATGATTTTTCTGCTTTAATTGTCTCATCCTGATCGAAGCTTCCTGCATCATCAAAACGTAGATCAAAACATAAGCACATATTAATTGGTTTCATCATCAAAATATGAGATTCAACTGCCACGACGGAAGATGAATCGGGAGTGGACGTAGGTCGTGACAACCGAACCATTATAAACTCGGTTTACACTTTCTTTCTACTTTTCATTGTCATTACTTATTGATTCAATTATCTACTAGTGTCACTTGCTCTCTAAGTTTAAACACTTTCCGATACGAGCTTTATCAAATGAAAATTTTAAACCGATGTTTTTACGAAAGCACTAATTCACTCCCCCCTCTTAGTGCCGAAACGGTTGTAATAGTTAGTATCAAAGCCAAGTTTTTCTTGATTGATTTAACACCTAAGAGAGATTAAATGACTTTTGCTAGCAATCAAGAGAGTTAGAGTTACTCCATCACTCGTCCTCCTATGTTCAATGGGACGAACTACACGTATTGGAAAACATGTATAAAGATTTTTCTGATTTCTATGGACTCTGATTTATAGAACATTATAGAATGTAGTTTTAAAAAACCTTTTAGACCAATGAATGAATGGAATGATATAGAAAAAAATCATTTTCTTTAAATGCGAAAGCCATGAATGCATTATTTTGCGCTTTAGACAAAAATGAGTTGAATCGTGTTTCTATATGCGAAATTGTATATGACATTTGGCACACACTCAAACTTACACATGAAGGTACAAGTAGAGTTAAAGAGTCTAAAATCAATCTTTTGATATATAGTTTTGAATTATTTTGAATGAAACCAAGTGAAACCATTGGAGACATATACACCCATTTTATAGATGTTATTAATGGTTTGAAAGCACCTGGTAAAAGTTTTTCTAATCTTGAACTTGTTAATAAAATTCTAAAATCTCTTACAAAAAGTTGGGATCCAAAAGTGATTGCAATCCAAGAAGCAAAGGACTTGAATAACTTTTCTCTTGAAGAACTTATAAGATCATTAATAACCTATGAAATGACTTGTATGACACATGAAGAACATGAGAACAACCTTCCAAAGAATAAGAATGATATTATATGGAGAACCAAAGAAGACCACTCGAACAAAAGCTCAAGTGATAACGAGGACTTGACACTCCTAACAAGAAAATTTAAAAAATTCATAAAGAGAAACAAAATAATTCTTGTAAAACAAGATACAAAAAACAAAAATGAACTAAAAAAGGACACAATCATCTACTATGAATGCAAGAAGCCAGAGCACTTCAAAAGTGAATGCCCTCAAATGAAGAAGAAGAAGCTGCCAAAGAAGAAGAAAGCACTCAAGGTGACTTGGGACGAATCGAGCGCATCCAAAGACGAGGAGCAAATCAATGAAGATGAGGTGGCAAACTACACTCTAATGGCCCTCAATGACGAGGTAAGTGACTCAAACAAATCCTTTTTACCTTATAATAAATTACTAGATGTATTTAATTATTTGTATGATGAGCTTAAAATAGTTGGTAAGAAATATAAATTGTTAAAAAAGGATCACACATCTATCTCTAATAAATTTGATAATTGAAAAGTTATTATGATAAATACTTATTAACTCCTTGCATTAAGTGTGAAGAGTTAGATTCACTTAAGAAAGAAAATGTAGTATTACAACAAACTTAAGAAAAATTTAAAATTTGTAACAAATCATTAAACATTATTCTTATCAATAAGGGTCTAGAAACGAAGGAATTGATTTTGTGAGTAACACTCAACAAAAGCCAACTACTCTCATTAAAGAACCCACATTACATGTTTTACCTAAAAATAAATATAATTTTTATGGTAGGTGTGGACATTATGCTTATAAATGTTCATTTAAAAAATATAACTCACACAAATTAGTTTAGGTTTCTAAAGGAACCATAAATAACTTAATATCATTAGTCAAAATAGGTAGATCTTTTCATGAGAGACCCAAAGCTAAATGGGTACCTAAAGCGAAACCCCCTTTTTTGTAGATATATCTACAATTAAAATCTAGAAGTAAGAGATGATACCTTGATAGTGGATGCTCAAGGCACATGATTGGAAACCCAACATAATTGTCTAAGCTCACTAGCCAAGATGAAGGATATCACCTTCGGAGATAATAACAAAGAAAAAATTATTAGCAAAGGAAATATAGATAACAAATCAAGCCTCTTAATTGAGAATGTTTTATTAGTAGATGGTTTAAAATATAACTTGCTAAGCATTAGTCAATTATGTGATAAGGGTTATAACATCAAATTTGAATCTAATGCTTGTATTATAGAAATACCACACAAAAATAGATCTTTGATCACCTTAAGGATTAATAATGTGTATAATATTGATCCTAATGAGTTTTGTGATGAAACTTTCTTTTTGGTTTTAAACGATGATGTATGGCTTTGGCATAGAAGATTAGGCTATGTAAGTATAAAACTAATTTCACAAATTACAACTAAAGAACTTATAAGAGGTATGCTTAAAATTAAATTTGTTAAAGTTTATGATGCATGGCAACTAGGTAAACAAATAAAGAGTTAAAGTCTAAAAATCAAGTACCTCTAGACCACTACAATTAATCCATATGGATTTATTTGGACCAATTGATATCATAAGTCTAGAAAGTAGTAAACATGCTTTTGTGATTGTTGATGATTATAGTAGATATACTTGGACATACTTCTTGGCACATAAAAGTAATTGCTTTAAATGTTTTTTAAAATTTTGTAAACTAGTTTAAAAGTAAAAGGGTTTTATGATTTTTTCTATTCGTAGTGATCATGGTAGTGAATTTAAAAACTATAATTTTTCAGATTTTTATGAGTTTAATGGGTATGACTATAATTTCTCTAATCTAAGAAATCCATAATAAAATAGAGTTGTTGTGAGAAAAAATAGAAGTTCACAAGAAATAACAAGAACCATGCTTATTGAATATAGCCTACCCAATTATATTTGGGTCAAAGCCGTTAACATGGTCTGCTATGTCATGAATAGGGTTCTCGTAAGACCATTACTTTCTAAAACTCCTTATAAATTATGAAACAATAAAAAACCTAATATTTTATATTTTAAATTTTTTTATTATAAATATTTTATTTTAAATAAAAAGGATGCCTTAGGAAAATTTGATGCAAAATTCGATGAAGGCATTTTTCTTAGAAATTCATCTATTTTTAAAGCTTTCATATCTTTAATAAAAGAACTTTGGTTATAGAGGAATCTATTCATGTTATTTTTAATGAGATTTTTAAATTTAAGAAAAATAATTTTGATGATAATTATGATTTTGATACTTTAAATTTGAATGAAAATTCTCCTCTCTCAAACAACTTGGATGTATCTACTTCGAAAGAATCCTTACCCAAGGAATGGAAGTATGTAGATGCTCATTCTAAGGAGTTAATCATTTGAGATATATCAAAAGGTTTTCAAACTTGTTCTTCATTTAAAAATTTTTATGCTAATGTTATATTTTTGTCTCAAATTGAACCAAAATGTATTGACGATGCTCTAAAAGATGATTCATGGGTTTTTGCAATGCATGAGGAGTTAAATCAATTTGAGAGAAATGAGGTGTGGAAGCTTGTTCCTAGACCTGGTAACCACCTTGTAATTGACTCTACGTTGGCGATTGCTCATTTTTGGAACTCTTGTGCTGAATTGTTGTTGTGATTTTGGGTTGATTCTTGATCTTGAATCTTAGGGGTTGGTTGCCTTTGATGTCTTTTTTGTAGTCACTGGTCTTTGCTTTCAAGTTCTTTCTTCTTGTGTTCTTCAGTTGGGATCTTGCATGTGTCTTCGAAAATGTACACTGGTTTCTTGGATTCTAAAGTCTGCATGGATTCTTTAATTCGCTAGTACACTAGTTTCTTGGTTCCTTCTTTCTTCTGTTTGTTTTTTCAGTTGCATGTATAGTCGTCTTCTTTGCTCATGATGTTTCTTTGTTCATGGTATTCGGCTACATGATCTCGTTGGACACACTCTCTTCATAGATCCTAGAGTTTGCATTGGTTCTATCATGTCTTTGTTGAATCTCGTATTTTGATGATGAAACTACTTGATATATGTTTATGATTTAATCTGCGTTTTGAGTGACGCAGGATGCTTTGATCAGGATGAGACAATTAAAGCAGGAAAATCATGTTGTGCCGGAGGAACATGTCAGAAGATTGGACGTCGGGCCGGTGGATCGGTCGACGTATCGACAGAAGGCTTCGGGCCGTGGACTCGGGCATCGGGCCAAGAAGAGCGGGTATTGTGCCAAGGATATCGGAGTTGCGGAGTCAACTGGCCGATTGGGCAATAGGCTGCAGGAAAGGACGATGCGCCGAAGAATCGGACGAAGCGTCGAGGGACCAATGACATGCCGGACAACTTGGTTAATTGCTTAGGATTAATTGTCTCGATCGAAGTTTTGTTTTGTTGTGCAGGATTAACTACGATGAGAGTAAGACAAGCAGCAGGTATTGCGCCGGAGTCAAGATCATGATCACGTTGGGAGTTCGAGAGTTCGACGGAAGTTCGGACGGTCGTCGGAAGTTCAGCGAGAACAGATCCGAGAAGTCCAGAAGCTTGCCAAGCGAAGCTCGTCGGAACTCGCCAAGTGGATCGTCGCAAAGTCCAGGAGTATGCCGGATGTCCGCAGAAGGATCACCGAGGGTTATCGGTTGATCGACGGAAGTTGGCCGGAAACTCGCCGGAAGAAGCGATTGACGCATCGGAGCAAAGCTGCAGAAGTTGTCTTAGAGTTAATCGTAGTTAGCATGATGATTAAGCATGAAAATGGGAGGTGATCCCATTAGCTTAATCTTGGGGCAATTGGGCCCTGAAAAGATTCGAATTGGGCCGAATGGAGTGAACCATTCGGACCCTGATTGCACCAGGAGGTGCAACCGCCCCAGCCAGGAGGTGCAACCGCCTGGGCTGTGGGGTTGGGAGGTGCAACCGCCCCAGCCAGGAGGTGCAACCGCCTGGGCTGTGAGGCTGGGAGGTGCAACCGCTCCAGCCGAGAGGTGCAACCGCCCAGAGCTCAGTCTTCGAGCTAGACTGGGCGGTGCAACCTCCTCTGCCAAGAGGTAGCACCGCCAGAGCTCAAGTTTCGAGCTCTGCCAGGCGATGCAACCACCGAGCTCAGTCTTCGAGCTCTGGCAAAGAGGTGCATCAGCTTGAGCTCAGTCTCGAGCTCTGCTAGGTGATGCAATCACCGAGCTCAGTCTTCGAGCTCTGGCAGAGAGGTGCATCAGCCTGAGCTCAGTTTCGAGCTCTGCCAGGTGATGCAACCACCGAGCTCAAGTTTCGAGCTCTGCCAGGTGATGCAACCACCAAGCTCAGTCTTCGAGCTCTGCCAGGTGATGCAACCATCGAGCTCAGTCTTCGAGCTCTGGCAGAGAGAAGCAATCGCCTGAGCTCAGTCTTCGAGCTCTGCCAGGCGGTGCCACCTCTCCAGTCAAGAGGTGCAACCGCCTGATCCCAGAATTCTGGGATTTGATCGATTTGATCGTTTTGAGCTCGAATTTTGAATTGGGTTGGGGCCTATAAATACCCCACCCATTCAGCACTGAAAAGATACAGACCTACACCGAAATCTTGATCTTTTCTGTGATTCTAAGAGCTCAAAAGTGTTGTAAAGCCTTTAAGTCTCCTCCTTCTGTTCTTCAAGTTTTCAGTTGTAAAGTGAGGAGAGAAAGGTCTGTAAAGGTTGTCTCCTAAGCCTGTCAAAAGGAGAGAAACTGTAAAAGGGCAGTTAGCCTTCGCCCATTGAAGGAAGGCACCTAGTTGACGTCGGCAACCTCGTCGGTGGAGGAAGCCAAAAGTGGAGTAGGTCAAGGCTGACCGAACCACTCTAAATCTCTGGTTTGCGTTTATTTTCGAGCACTTTATCATTACTGCAAACCTCCCTCATTACTACTGCTCTCTGCGCTTTCACGAACAAGTTCTAAGTGCTGTTCTTCCGAATCTGCATTCAGACGTAAATTCGTATTTTCATACGTTACTGTTTACGTTTACGTTTGATTCTGCAGAACTGTCTTCCGTGCTTTTACGAACGAGCTTCTTTACAGTTTATACTTACATTTTGATCCTATTGATAACTGCAAACTTTCCTCTACGATTTTACGAACGAGTTTCAGCATTTAGACGTAAAACTGCATTCAGACGTAAATCGGCTTTCCTCGCTCAATCATCAGATCTCAGTTCACGTTTACGTCTTGATTCCAACTGCATACTGCCTTCTGCGAGTATACAAACAAGTTTCAAAGTTCAGATGTAAATCTGCGTTTAGACGTAAAACTACGTTTAGACGTAAATCTGCGTTTAGACGTAAAACTGAGTTTAGACGCAAATCTGAGTTTAGACGTAAATCTGCGTTTAGACGTAAACTGCGCTTAGACGCAAAACTGCGCTTAGACGCAAACTGTGTTTAGACGCAAACTGCGCTTAGACGCAAACTGCGCTTAGACGCAAACTGTGTTTAGACGCAAACTGCGCTTAGACGTAATCTGCGCTTAGACGCAAACTGCACTTAGATACAAACTGAGAATTAGCTTTTGCATCATAATAGTTTTTATTGAACGAACGCAGCTCTTGGTTTTAATCGCTGTAAGATTTCCGCTGCACTAATTCACCCCCCCCCTCTTAGTGCTCTCGATCCTAACAATTGGTATCAGAGCGGGGTATTTCTCATTTCGGATTTACACCCGAGAGAAATGGCTCTTCAAGAGGGCTTTTCGGTCTTTCGTCCACCGTTCTTTAACGGATTGGACTACACTTATTGGAAAACTCGAATGAGAGTTTTCTTGATTTCTCTAAATCTGGATTTATGGAATATCGTTGAAAACGGTTTTCAACTTCCCTCTAAACCGACGAACGAATGGTCGGATTTGGAGAAGAAGTATTTTTCTTTAAACGCAAAGGCTATGAATGCCTTATTTTGCGCTTTGGACAAAAATGAGTTCAATCGGGTTTCTTTGTGCGAAACGGCTTTCGATATTTGGCGCACTCTTGAAATCACGCATGAAGGAACTAGTAGAGTCAAAGACTCGAAAGTTAATATTTTACTACATGATTTCGAGCTTTTTCATATGAAACCAAGCGAAACCGTTGTTGACATGTACACCCGTTTTACGGATGTCGTCAATGGTTTAAAATCACTTGGTAAAAGCTTTTCGGATTTTGAACACGTTAACAAAGTTTTGCGCTCACTTTCTAAAACTTGGGATTCAAAAGTAACTGCTATTCAAGAAGCTAAAAACCTAAACAACTTACCACTTGAAGAACTAATTGGTTCATTGATGACATATGAAATGGTGCACAATGCACATGATGAACATGTTGAACACAATCACCTTCCAAAGAACAGGAAGGATTTGGAACTCTGGACAAATGAATGCCACTTGAGCGATGACTCAAGTGATGAGGACATTGATGAACAAAACAACCTTCCAAAGAACAGGAAGGATTTGGGACATAGAACATTTGAAGACCACTCGAGCATAAGCTCAAGTGATGGTGAACTTAAACTACAAATGAAACGAAAATTAAAAAGCAAAAAGAATGGAACTACTTGCTTTAAACGCAAGAAGAAGAACAAAAATTGGGATGAATCGAGCTCCTCCGAAGACGAAGAAAAAATCAACAAAAGCGAGGCGGCAAACTACGCCTTAACAGCCTACAACGTTGAGGTAATGCCTTTGGTTTATTTTGAAATTACTTGATGTTTTCATGATGTAGTTTTCTTTTTTAGTTTAGAATTAATTTTCTTGAAAATTACATGTTAAAAAAAAAAAATTACAAAATTATGATCATGCTAGTAATTTCGAAAATGATAATATTGCATATTTTATGATAAACAAACAAAATTATTTTGATTGAAAATATGAAATCATGGTTAAGAAGTAATAATGTGTATCATGTTTGATTAACATTGTTAAATGAAATCACGCTTGATTTAAAGTAATGCATAATAATATTAAATGGTTATGATACAATGATTAACAATTTTATGCATGAGATTTTAAGTTATTCATGATCATGAGCTTGTTTGATCTTCATGATTTAAATTCAAAATCTATAGCAAAAATCATGTCTGAATGCATGAAAGTACTAATTTCATTTTCGGATTCACTTAACAATTGGTATCATAACAATCGGATTTTCTCATACACTTATGAAAAATATTTTTCTAAAATGGATTTGATGAAATGATTCCTGCTTATAAATTCCATCTTGAAATATGAATGATAGTGTCTTTGCTTGCAAAGATTTGTTTCACATACATATCTCCTATGATTCATGTGCAGAAAAAGAATTTATAAATCATAATACAATGAGATTTCTTATGCAAAAATAAAGTGCTTTTGTGATTCTTTGCTAAAGAGAATAATTATTAAAATCATGATCTTGATCATTATAACATGAAGCTCTTTATAAATCAAGATCGTTCATTATGCTCCCTACATTTATCAAAAAGGAGTTCTTCAAATGAAATGCAACTTGTCTTTTGATTTCATGATATTTTGTGAATTTCGAAATTAATTTTAATGACTTGATTATGAGTTTTCAAGTTGACGATTTGATTTGAATAAGTTATGTCTAAATCATAATCATGATCTTGCAAAATTAAAATCACAAATAATATCTTTTGGTATTCATGAATTGATACTCACAATATGAAAGTATTGGTATTCATGACTTGATTTTGATTGAAACATTGTATGCTTAAATTAATCATTCTCCTATGTTTCAAAAATTCCATAAATGCCTTATGTGATGATTGAAAACTAACTTGCTTTATGATGAATCACGAATCATAACTTGATCTATGATGCCTTGAAATGATTGAAATATTTAATACTTTTATGCTCTACCCCCTACTTTCTTCTTGTTTTCATTGATAAAATGGGGAGAAGTTTTGATCATGCATGGTAGGATATAATTTGACAAAATTGATGCCATCACGATATGAAACATTTATGATGTACAATTATGCATGCAATACTTGTGCTTTCTAATTATGATGTGATGTATTGCATATGACGTAAATCATGATTTAAAATGCTATGAGTGCCGAGTTACACATTTTAAGAAGAAATTGTTATATTGAAACATTAATGTAATTATGAATGGTGATATGATATCATGCATGTAATACTTCAATTTATGATAATGATGCATGCAATGATAAAATATTCATGATGAAAAATTGTCTTGACATTCATAACTTGATTATTCATCATTTGTCATGATTTTGAAATCGTTGTAAAAGGAAAAGAGAACTACAAAACTATATTCTCTCTTTCTTTCTTTTTTTTACAATGACAAAGGGGGAGATAGCTAGCTTGTACAAGTCAAGAAGATGCAAAAACTTGATTGCTAGCTTGCCTATTTTAAGTAGCAAAGATTGCTAACTTGCTTATTTCAAGAAGAAAAATTGTCTTCTTGAACATCACTATCTTGAATATCTCAAGAAGCAAAACTTGCAATTTGCACATTGCAATAGGAAGCAAGAATCATGAGCTTACACAAGAAAGCTATCTTGCATTTGCTTTCGAAATTTTTGCTAGCTTATATATTGTGAAACTTGTATATCGTAAAAATTGCTAGCTTGTTGGTCTAAAGAGAAGCAAAAAGTTGCTATCTCAAAAGAAGCAAATGTGCTATCTTGCCTATCTCAAGAGGCAAAAATGCTAACTTGCGCATCTAGCAAAGTGAGCAAAATTTTCAAGAAGCAAGAGTTGCCTTCTTGAACATCTCTAATTTGCTAGCGTGCATGATGTAGAACTTGCTATCTTGAACATTACCAAAAGTGCTATCTTATATGCTATAAAACTTACATATCTAAAACTTGATAGCATGAATGTTCTAAGCATGATGTAACACTTGCTAAATCTTCTAGCTACAAGATTGCATGACGATAAAACTTGATATTATGATTTTCATGCAATGAGTTGAACCAATATCACAAACACTTGATTGTGATACTTCTCCTTTTTGTTGATGACAAAGGGGGAGAAGTATGTTGATGAAAGTATGTTGATGACATGACATGTGATGCATAAGTTTATGCACATGTTCATGTTGACGTGTTGCAAGTATTCATGATGAATATTGCAATGACTTGAATTCAGTTTGAATTCAAGGTTCTATCAATATGGCATATTGATAGGGGGAGTTTGTTTAAACTCCGGGAGTTAAGTTTAACTCCGTCATCAAGTGGTTGTCATCATCAAAAAGGGGGAGATTGTTGAATCTCGTATTTTGATGATGAAACTACTTGATATATGTTTATGATTTAATCTGCGTTTTGAGTGACGCAGGATGCTTTGATCAGGATGAGACAATTAAAGCAGGAAAATCATGTTGTGCCGGAGGAACATGTCAGAAGATTGGACGTCGGGCCGGTGGATCGGTCGACGTATCGACAGAAGACTTCGGGCCGTGGACTCGGGCATCGGGCCAAGAAGAGCGGGTATTGTGCCAAGGATATCGGAGTTGCGGAGTCAACTGGCCGATTGGGCAATAGGCTGCAGGAAAGGACGATGCGCCGAAGAATCGGACGAAGCGTCGAGGGACCAATGACATGCCGGACAACTTGGTTAATTGCTTAGGATTAATTGTCTCGATCGAAGTTTTGTTTTGTTGTGCAGGATTAACTACGATGAGAGTAAGACAAGCAGCAGGTATTGCGCCGGAGTCAAGATCATGATCACGTTGGGAGTTCGAGAGTTCGACGGAAGTTCGGACGGTCGTCGGAAGTTCAGCGAGAACAGATCCGAGAAGTCCAGAAGCTTGCCAAGCGAAGCTCGTCGGAACTCGCCAAGTGGATCGTCGCAAAGTCCAGGAGTATGCCGGATGTCCGCAGAAGGATCACCGAGGGTTATCGGTTGATCGACGGAAGTTGGCCGGAAACTCGCCGGAAGAAGCGATTGACGCATCGGAGCAAAGCTGCAGAAGTTGTCTTAGAGTTAATCGTAGTTAGCATGATGATTAAGCATGAAAATGGGAGGTGATCCCATTAGCTTAATCTTGGGGCAATTGGGCCCTGAAAAGATTCGAATTGGGCCGAATGGAGTGAACCATTCGGACCCTGATTGCACCAGGAGGTGCAACCGCCCCAGCCAGGAGGTGCAACCGCCTGGGCTGTGGGGTTGGGAGGTGCAACCGCCCCAGCCAGGAGGTGCAACCGCCTGGGCTGTGAGGCTGGGAGGTGCAACCGCTCCAGCCGAGAGGTGCAACCGCCCAGAGCTCAGTCTTCGAGCTAGACTGGGCGGTGCAACCTCCTCTGCCAAGAGGTAGCACCGCCAGAGCTCAAGTTTCGAGCTCTGCCAGGCGATGCAACCACCGAGCTCAGTCTTCGAGCTCTGGCAGAGAGGTGCATCAGCTTGAGCTCAGTCTCGAGCTCTGCTAGGTGATGCAATCACCGAGCTCAGTCTTCGAGCTCTGGCAGAGAGGTGCATCAGCCTGAGCTCAGTTTCGAGCTCTGCCAGGTGATGCAACCACCGAGCTCAAGTTTCGAGCTCTGCCAGGTGATGCAACCACCAAGCTCAGTCTTCGAGCTCTGCCAGGTGATGCAACCATCGAGCTCAGTCTTCGAGCTCTGGCAGAGAGAAGCAATCGCCTGAGCTCAGTCTTCGAGCTCTGCCAGGCGGTGCCACCTCTCCAGTCAAGAGGTGCAACCGCCTGATCCCAGAATTCTGGGATTTGATCGATTTGATCGTTTTGAGCTCGAATTTTGAATTGGGTTGGGGCCTATAAATACCCCACCCATTCAGCACTGAAAAGATACAGACCTACACCGAAATCTTGATCTTTTCTGTGATTCTAAGAGCTCAAAAGTGTTGTAAAGCCTTTAAGTCTCCTCCTTCTGTTCTTCAAGTTTTCAGTTGTAAAGTGAGGAGAGAAAGGTCTGTAAAGGTTGTCTCCTAAGCCTGTCAAAAGGAGAGAAACTGTAAAAGGGCAGTTAGCCTTCGCCCATTGAAGGAAGGCACCTAGTTGACGTCGGCAACCTCGTCGGTGGAGGAAGCCAAAAGTGGAGTAGGTCAAGGCTGACCGAACCACTCTAAATCTCTGGTTTGCGTTTATTTTCGAGCACTTTATCATTACTGCAAACCTCCCTCATTACTACTGCTCTCTGCGCTTTCACGAACAAGTTCTAAGTGCTGTTCTTCCGAATCTGCATTCAGACGTAAATTCGTATTTTCATACGTTACTGTTTACGTTTACGTTTGATTCTGCAGAACTGTCTTCCGTGCTTTTACGAACGAGCTTCTTTACAGTTTATACTTACATTTTGATCCTATTGATAACTGCAAACTTTCCTCTACGATTTTACGAACGAGTTTCAGCATTTAGACGTAAAACTGCATTCAGACGTAAATCGGCTTTCCTCGCTCAATCATCAGATCTCAGTTCACGTTTACGTCTTGATTCCAACTGCATACTGCCTTCTGCGAGTATACAAACAAGTTTCAAAGTTCAGACGTAAATCTGCGTTTAGACGTAAAACTACGTTTAGACGTAAATATGCGTTTAGACGTAAAACTGAGTTTAGACGCAAATCTGAGTTTAGACGTAAATCTGCGTTTAGACGTAAACTGCGCTTAGACACAAAACTGCGCTTAGACGCAAACTGTGTTTAGACGCAAACTGCGCTTAGACGCAAACTGCGCTTAGACGCAAACTGTGTTTAGACGCAAACTGCGCTTAGACGCAATCTGCGCTTAGACGCAAACTGCACTTAGATACAAACTGAGAATTAGCTTTTGCATCATAATAGTTTTTATTGAACGAACGCAGCTCTTGGTTTTAATCGCTGTAAGATTTCCGCTGCACTAATTCACCCCCCCCCTCTTAGTGCTCTCGATCCTAACAGTCTTCATTTTCTCATAGTTTATTGTAGCCATATTAGATATTTCTAAATGAGTAACTTCTTTGGCGTAATCATTCAGGAGGACCACAATTGATATATCATCGGGTCGACCCTCTTTTTTCTGTGTGCTGTCATTTCTGAGCAAACTCATTATAATTAATTGATTTTTTTCTCATATTAATTTTTTTTGAAGAATTATCATGCTAGTTTTGTGTTGGTTTTACATTGGATACACATGGATGTTGATGCTACTCGAACTTTATTTTCATCATAAATCGTATTATTCGCTTTGAGTTTGACAAACATATATGCAAGTGGAATTCTTATTTGGAGTTGATTTGAGATGGAGCATCATGTAAAGGCCTGGCTTGGGCAGTGAGCTTTTTTTCCTTTTTTCCTTTACCTGACTCGGGTTGTGGGTAAATAAATCGGTTGAGCCTCCCCTTGAATAGGCTCGTGGAGGGTTTTTTTCACCCTAACTTTTCTGGTTGGGGTTTTTCCCTCCAATGTGGTTTTGCCTTGATCTATTATTTGATTGAGGATTTCCTTGGATTAAATTTTGCATATTCTAAATAATATGGTTTGAAAGAAATTCTATCATTTGAATAAAAATATTGTGGCTTCCTAATGCATTCATTATATAGAAATAAATATTTTCTAAATATATGAGATGTCTCAAGTATTTTTATGACGAAACCAATTGATAGTATTTATGATTTGATCTGCGTTTTGAGTGATGCAGGAAGCTTCGATCAGGGAGAGACAATTAAAATAGGAAGAATCATGTTAGGCCAGAGAAAAACATGTCAAAAGATTGGACGTTGAGCCGAAGAATCGGTCGATGTATCGACAGAAGGCTTCGGACCATGAGTTCGAGCATCGGACAAAGAAGAGTGGATATTGCACCAAGGAAATCGGAGTTGCAGAGGTCAACTAGCCGATTGGGCAATAGGCAACAAGAGACGATGATGCACCGAAGAATCGGACGAAGCGTCGATGAACCAATGATATGTCAAACAATTTCTGATTAGCTTAGTATTAATTGTCTAGATCGAAGTAGATTTTTATGTGTGCAAGATTAACTACGATAGCAAGGTATAAAGCAAAATGAAGTCCTGGAGTCAAGAACGTGATTTCATTGGGAGTTCGAGAGTTAATCAAAAGTTTAGATGTTCATTAGAAATTCTACCAAAATTGATCGAAAAGTCCAAGAGCTTGCCAAAGAAGCTTATCGGAACTCGCCAAGAAGATCAACATAAAGTCCAAGAGCTTGTCGAGAGTCTGCTGGAACATTACCAAGAGATTGTCGGAGGTTCGCCGGAAGATCGCCAGAAGAAACCTAGACTTACGGACTTGTTTAGCTAAGTAAATGTCTTAGATTTCATAGTTAGCACATAATTGGGATTAGAATTGGGCCAACCCAATTAGGGCCAGTTGGGCCTATGTATGGACTGTGTTAGGCCCAACGAATGGCCCAAAAAGTGACCCAATAGATGGTACCGTCGTGGTATAGTCTCCGAGACCGTGTTAGGCGGTGGTACTGTTAGTCTGGGCGATGGTACCACCCAAACACAGTCTCTGAGAGACTGTTAGGCAGTGGTACCACCCAGTGCAGGGTGTCAGGCGATGGTACTGCCCAGTGTTAGTGTTAGTGTCAAATTGACATTAGCGGTGGTATCGCCCAACATAGGCGATGGTACCGCTCGTACCCGGGAAACCCGGGATGAGACATTTTTAGGCTCCAAGTATAAATCAACTTGAGGCCTATAAATACCCCTCTCATCCCTGGTTAACACACACATAAGTATTGAGAGTGAAAAAGAAAGAAACGCTACTGTAATCTTGTATGAACTCCTCTAAAAAATCTAAGTGTTAGAATAGTTTAAGAGAGGAGTAAGTGGGGGTGTAAGGGTTATCTTCTAAACCTAGTAAAAGGAGAAAGAGCTGTAAAAGGTGGTTGGTCTTCACCTATTGAAGGAAGACCGATAGTGGATGACGATGGCCTCGTCGGAAGAGGAATCAGTGGAGTGGATATAGGTCACGACGATCGAACCACTATAAAAATCTGGTTTGCATTTCCTTCATGCTATTTCCTTATATTGCAAATTGAATTCTTGCATTCACTACGCTTTCGTATGCTTTCAAGTTAAATATATTTTTAATATTAATTTTTATTGTAAGAAGATTTTTAAACCGATGTGATTTTACCGCTGCATTAATTCACCCCCCCTCTTAGTTCTGACTCGTTCCTAACAGTTTGTATCAGAGCCTAGTTTTTCTCATTTGGTTTAACACCTAAGAGAAATAGCTCTTTTCGGATTTCAATAGGAATTTTCTATCGTTCATCCTCCTATGTTCAATGGGACGAACTACACTTATTGGAAAACTCGGATGAGAGTTTTCTTGCTTTCTTTGGATTTGAATTTACGAAATATTGTTGAAAGCAGTTTTCAAAGGTCTTATCTTCTAATAAACTATTGGAATGATTTGGAGAAGAAGGCTTTTTCTTTAAATGCTAGAGCTATGAATACTCTATTTTGTGCCTTAGACAAAAAAGAATTCAATCGAATTTCTATGTGCGAAATGACTTTCAATATTTGGCACACTTTTGAAATCATACACGAAGGCACTAGTAGAGTAAAATATTCTAAGATAAATCTTTTGATGCATGATTTTGAACTTTTTCATATGAAACTAAGCGAAACCATTGGAGACATGTACACCCATTTTACGGATGTCATCAATGGTTTAAAAGCACTTAGTAAAAGTTTTTCAGATTTTGAATTTATAAATAAAATTTTATGTTCTCTTAATAAGAACTGGGATTTAAAAGTAATTGTCATACAAGACGCAAAAGACTTAAATAAGTTTTCACTCGAAAACTTATCGGGTCTTTAATGACCTATGAAATGAGTTGTTTGGCATAAAACGAATATGAGAACAACCAACCTTCTAAAGAACAGGAAGGATTTCGGACTTAGAACAATTGAAAACCACTCGAGCATAAGCTCAAGTGATGGTGAACTTGGACTCCTCACTATAAAATTTAAAAAGTTCATGAAACAAGAATTGAAGAACAAAAATAAACTTAAAAAAAATGTAACTACTTGCTACGAACGCAAGAAGAAGGAAGAACTTTGGGATGAATCAAGCTCAACTGAAGATGAGGAGAAAATCAACAAAGGCGAGGTAGTAAACTATGCCTTAATGACTTTCGACAACGAGTTAATCAAAATCCCCTTAGTTTATTTCAAAATTACATGATGCTTTTCTTGAGTTACTTTTTAATTTAGTTTAGAAAATTATATACAAATTTTTCTTGAAAATTGTATATTTAATAATGTAATGTAAATGTTAAAAAATTGAGATCATACTAGTAATTTTGAAAATGAGAATGACAATTGTATGTTTTATGAAAATACAATAAAATATTATATTTAAATATAATGATAATCCTATATATATTTTTAAAAAGAAATAATATGTATCTTGATGATTTTCAATTTTGATTGAAAATGATTTATGTCCAATGAAACCATGCTTGATGTTTTATTGAAAATGCTTTATGAAATCATGTTTAATGATATCATGCTTAATGAGTTTATAGTTTGAATTGTGCATGTTATACCTTGAAAACTTAAAACAATGTTTTGATGTCATGCCTAGTAATGATGCATAATGATCATGTTTAATGAGTTTTTCTTTCGAAATTATACATGATGATTTTTGTGATTTATGGATTATCAATCTTTGCCATAATGAAAGTTCTTTTTCGATTTTAAACGTTGATGTATGTTTTCATTTGAAATAAATGACAATGGCATGCTTGTATAAAACAAACAACTAAAAAGAGGAAAGCTTTCTCCTTGAAAAATTTCTCTACTTTATCGATTTTTCAAAAAGGGGAGATTAATGAATCTATCTATGTTTCTTTTTGAATCTATTGAAAATGATTTTGATTTGACAATTTGAATTTGAACGATAAACTTAGACATATTAGAGCTCCCAAATGCATAAATTCTTCATATACATTTTTCGGATTATGATATTGATTTCTCGAATTTTAGACTTGATCTTTCATTTTTTATGATTGAAATAATGATTGAAATATTGATGTAATTATGAATGATGATTTGGTATTATGCATGCAATACTATAACTTATGATAATGCTACATGCAATGATGAAACATTCATGATAAAAAATTGTTTTGACATTCATGACTTGATTTTCAATCTTTGTTATTTATCCTTGTCATGATTTGAAGATTGTAGTAAAGGGGAATGAATTACACTATTGTATTGTTATTCCCCTCTTTTTGCCAATGACAAAGGGGGAGAAAGAATTGCTAGTGTGCACATCTCAAAAGAGAAAGATTTGCTAGCTTGCACAATTCAAGAAGATGCAAAAATATGCTAGCTTGCTCATCTCAAAAGAAAAGCAAAGATTGCTAACTTGCATATTTCAAGAAGCAAAAATTACCTTCTTGAACATCTCAAATATTGCTAGCTTTTATTTTTCTTTTAAATGATGTAAATTTGCTAGCTTGCATGATGTAGAACTTGCTATCTTGAACATCACCAAGACTTGCTAGCTTACAATCTCAAGAGAAGCAATAGTGCTATCTTGTCTATCTCAAGAAGCAAAATATGCTAAACTTGCACATATAGAAAAATTTATAACTTGCAAAAGTTAAAATTTTTGCTAGCTTGCATGATGATAAAACTGAAGATTATGTTTACTATGCAATGATTTGAACTGTAATATCTAAAACACTTGATAGTTGAATCTCCTTTTTGTTGATGACAAAGGGGGAGAAGTATGATGATGTTATGCATAAGTTTATGATAACATGTTGCTTAGATTTTTAAATCCAAGAGTTCTATCAATATGACATATTGATAGGGGGAGTTAAGGTAAACTCCGTCATCAATTGGTTGTCGTCATCAAAAAGGGAGAGATTGTTGAATCTCGAATTTTAATGATGAAACCAATTGATAGAGTTTATGATTTGATTTACGTTTTGAGTGACATAGGAAGCTTCGATCAAGGAGAGACAATCAAATCAGGAAGAATCATGTTGGGCTAGAGAAAAACATATCAGAAGATTGGTCGTGGAGCCAAAGAATCGATCGACGTATCGACAGAAGGCTTCGGGCCATGAGTTCGGCCATTGGGTGAAGAAGAGTAGATATTGCGCCAAGGAAATCGGGGTTGCGAAGGTCAACTAGCTGATTGGGCAATAGGTCGCAAGAGAGGACGATACGCCGAAGAATCAAATGAAGCGTCAATGAACCAATGACATACCGGACAACATCTGATTAGCTTAGTATTAATTGTCTAGATCAAAGTAGATTTTTATATGTGCAGGATTAACTATGATAGCAAGGCATAAAACAAAATGAAGTCCTAGAGTCAAGAACACGATTTCGTTGAGAGTTTGAGAGTTCGTTGGAAGTTCGGATGTTCATCAGAAGTTCTACCGGAATTGACCGAGAAGTCCAAGAGCTTGCTAAAGAAGCTCATCAGAACTTGCCAAGAAGATCATCATGAAGTCCAGGAGCTTTCCGGGAGTCCGTTGGAACATTGCCGAGAGATCATCGGAAGTTCGCCGAAAGATCGTCGAAAGCTCACCGGAAGAAACCTAGACTTACAGACTTGTTTAGCTTAATAAATATCTTAGATTTCGTAGTTAGCACGTAATTGGGATTGGAATTGTGCCAACCTAATTAGGGGCTAGTTGGGCTCATGTATGGGTTGTGTTGGGCCCAATGAAAGGCCCAAACAATGACCCAATAGGTGGCACCGTCGTGGCACAATCTCCGAGACTATGTCAGGCGGTGGTACCGCCCAGATATAGTCTCCGAGAAGCTGTCAAGTGGTTGTACCACCAGTCTGGGTGATGGTACCACCCAGCATAAGGTGTCAGGCGGTAGCGGTGGTACCGCCAGACTCGGCGGTGGTACCGCCCATTGTCAATGTTAGTGTCAAACTGACATTGGCTGTGGTATCACCTAGCACAGGCAATTGTACCACTCGTACATAGGAAACCCAGGATGAGACATTTTTAGACTCTAAGTTTGAATCAACTTGAGGCCTATAAATACCCCTCTCATTCCTAGTTAACACACACAAGTATTGAGAGTGAAGAAGAAAGAAACGCTGTTGTAATCTTGTGCGAACTCCTCTCAAAAATCTAAGTATTAGGATAGTTTTAGAGAGGAGTAAGTGGGGGTGTAAGGGTTATCTCCTAAACCCGGTAAAAGAAGAAAGAGCTGTAAAAGGTGGTTGGCCTTCGCCTATTGAAGGAAGATCGATAGTGGATGCCAGTGGCCTCGATGAAAAAGGAATCGATGGAGTGGATATAGGTCACGACGACTAAACCACTATAAAAATCTAGTTTGCATTTCCTTTATGCTATTTCCTTATATTGCAAGCTGAATTCTTGCATTCATTACGCTTCCGTACGCTTTCAAGTTGAAGATTTTTAAACCGATATGATTTTACCATTACACTAATTCACCCCCCTCTCTTAGTGCCGACTCATTCCTAACACTTAAAGCATGAAAAATGGCTTGAATATATGTAATAATATATTTATCATTTGAAAAATATTTTCTGTGATCTATGGCTATGGTTACTTCTAATTTGTATAAAAAAATACACAAATTCCATGACCTACCAAAGAAAAATATTTTCTTGCAATAATAACTTTAACTATAATTTGGCCAAGCAAGTTTAAACTTTCATACTAATCTAAGATGCTACCCACCTTCAACAACATGATCATCTACCCATGAAGAATTAACAGCTAAAGTCAACTAAGAACTCTCATGCATACCTTGTGTATCCCGTAACTACACCTTATCGAACATTCAACGAGAGAACGACAAAAACTAAAAATTTAAGATAGACACGTCCATCCATTAAACAATAAAACCAACCACAACTATTTAATTTGGCAGTATAAGGTTAGAACTTTGACAAGCAAATCATTCCCAAAGCAAAGTACGTGTTCTCCTCCTAGAGAAAAGAAAAGAAAACACTAAGGAAAAAACCAAATCTATTAGAGAGAGAAGTAAGTTTATTTAGTGAAAGAAATACAACTATTAGAGAGAGATAATAGGGCTGTTAGAGAGAAAAAATAGTAGAGAGAGAAAAATCAAAAAGTAAAAAGAATCTAAGGAAAGAGAAAATCCGTAGATCCGATTGCGGCAACCTATCAAACAACTAAAGATATCAATATTAAGAGATCAATTGATAAATCATATTATATTAGGAGAAAGATGATCGACGAAATAGATCACCATGTTGCTGATTAGGTAACAAAGAATATCGACATATTGAAATTTTGATCATTTTCAAAAGAGATGACTGCAGATATGGACGATGATTTATTTTGAATCTTGTTTTACCTAGATTTAATGGAAAGGATTCCTAGCAATAGAAAATTATGATATGTTCTTTTTTCTTAGATTGGAAGGTCTAAAAAAAATTATCTTGGATGATTTTAAAGATGTGACAGATGATAGATATTTTGAGTTACTAAATGAAGATCCAATAAAGAGTTTGATTTTTTATACAGAAGAAGATAAAAAAGCATTGAAGTTTATCTCCTAAACAATCATAAATGAAAGCATTATTTCATTGATCTTTGGAGCTAAGACAGAAAGAGAAGCATTATTTAGTTGATCTTAGATGATATTTATGAAAGAGATATATTATAATACCCTACTACTAGTTCTTCCCATATCTTAGACTAAAGTAGAATATCTTATATCAACTTTCATTACTGCTATCGATAGGAGGGTAGTGAAAAGTAGATAATCTTTAAAAAAAAAATAATTTACTAAACAAAATGTTAGAGTTTCCATTATACATAGTATTTTTTATACTTGTATATAATTATAATATCTGACCAATGTAAAACACAAATATAACATGTCAAAAATTTATAAACAAAATATGCCCACATGTCATCATCCATATCTATGCTATCTTGGTCTTGCACATACTCACTTCCCTACCCAATAACTTGAGAGGGATTTTAGTATCCTTACATGTAAAATAGAGTTTATAGTCAGTAATCGCTCAATAAGTATAAGTCTTTATAGCCTTATTCAGTATGTATCATATCATATATATAATATTTCAAGATCATTGGCATAAGACATTTAATGATAGACATCACATCATGCGACTTATATAGTAATCATAACCCTGCAACATAGTATATACACAATAAGGAGGTAAAATTTTACGTTGAAATAATTCAAAGACTTATATGCACATGGAGGAAATATAGCAAATCCGTGGATTTCTACAACTCGAATCTTAACATACATGAGCACTCCCACACCATACGTTATCGTAATATATACGAGTACTCATACATCATAGGTCATAATGTATACATGCAGTCTCACACTACATGTCATAATATATATATATATATATATATATATATATATATATATATATATATATATATATATATATATATATATCCACTCACACACTGCACATCATATCATATATGTGCATTATAACCCGTAACATATCCGTTCACTCCTACACTATATGTTATGGAAAACACATGCACTCCCACACTATACATTATAATATATACATGCGTAGAGGATATTTTTATCACAATTAAAATATTTTTAGGCTTACAAAATACATATATTCATATTTAGCTCATGACTAGCTCATGATGATCATATCAATTGAAACATGCTTTCAAAAATATATGTACATGATAATTTAAATGATCACTATTTTGTAGTGAATTAAACTTATACTTACCCAATTGAACACAAAAATAAAGATGCTAATGAAAGACCATTTTTCTTGATAATCGACTATGTTAGAAAGTGATACACTTATCAAATAAGGAGCATAGGGACGTAAGATGTCTTAATTAAGAACGATGCCTCTTCAATTGTTAATTTATAATAATTCATAATAACAATTCATAGCAAATATTTGATAAAATCTCTTATAAAATAGAATATACTCAATCTAAAAATTCATTTAAATTCCACCACTAATTTTTCGATAATTCACTATATATACAAATGGACTAGTTAATATATATTAGACTATCATACAATTTTGCGAAGAAAAAATTCTTCACTATTCAGGCTGATTGAATGATCTTGAATTATCATGAAATTTTATAGAAAACTAGGAGACATACAAAATTAAATACATACCAAGTTTTAACTTAAAAGAGAATTATATGAAGGCTAAACTACTCTCATAATTTAACTACCAACAACTATTATGTTTTGATGAAACTAGATTAGGACTATCTGAACTATTAGGATCGAGTCCGCACTAAAACGGGGGGGGGGGTGAATTAGTGCTTTTGGAGAACTACGTCGATCAAGAAAATTTGTATGATAAAACCAGATTGGAAAGGCATTTTAAGCTTAAAGATGTTCATAGGAGAGTGATAAAGATGTAAAGTAGTTACAAAATAAGTATATAGTAAAAAGGCACATCAATTTTATAATGGTTCGGTCGTCGTAACCAATGTTCACCCCGATTCCTCCATCCATGCCTAAGTAGCTTATGATAAATAATGTTTAAAAGTTAACCTTTCTTATGTTAATCATGGTCAAACTCATTTAAGACTTGAGATTCACTAAAAGTCGATAAAAATTCAACCACCACTTCTAGTCACAATATGCATGATTATTACCATAACATAGTCTCGTATTCATGTTCGCTAGTACAATTTGACTTATTGTACTATACTTAACATAAACATTAATGCTTATGTATTCTCAATCAATATTTCATAAAATACTGAGAATGATATTTTTGAAAAATATGTACTTCAAACATAAAAGTCGAAAATATAAGCATGTCATTTATAAAATTTATGAAGCATAGATGTTACAAATAATATCACTAAGTGAGGATAACATATATATTTTATTTGTGCTTCTATTAATATGCTAGTTATGGTTCAAAGTGTATGAGAATCAGACACTGCAATAATATGCTAGTTATTATTTATGCTTCTAATAAATCAAAAGAAGTGTATGATGCAAAATTAGAATAAACTAAATGGCACAACATATATATCCTCGTATGTAGTCTGAATATAAATCAGAAGAAACCGAAGATCCTTTATCAAGTGAAAATGCAAAAGAAATATTATCAAGTGTGATGTATTTTTCTATGATTGAAGAAGTCAAGATCAAACAAGATTTAGACAATATGGATAATATGGATAATATTGATTTAAACAACATTTGGAGCAAATGATTTTATTTTCACCAAAAGCGTAAAAGTCTTTGTTCTGCCTAAAGAAAAAGAAATTTTTTTAAAGTTGCTTATTAAAGATTCAAAAGACGTCGCAAATACGATTTCAAGATCATCATTATCTAATAACCAGTAGTTATAAGGACTGATGAATATTCTATGATAAAAAAAAAGATAGATTTCTATACTAATGATTATGTTGATTAAATTGATTTCATATTTGGAGATTGGTTCAAGAAATCTGATAAGATTGGTTTAGACAAATCAGAGTTTTACAGTTGATCAAGATAGATAAGGTAGATCAAGCACATGGATGGGTATTATGGATTGCATGGCTTATAATTCAGAAAATCTAGAAAAAAGTAAACGCAACAACAATATCGAAGGAGATTACATCAAGTTTTAAGACTTTCTATAATATTAATTTTTATAAAGTTTAATTTAGGGGGGGCTGCTGGAATATTAAATCAAACTTTATGATTAGATAGGATTTTAGTTTAGAAAGTCAAGTCAAGATAGGAGTTCATATCATCGTTGAAGTCAAAGTCTTAAGGTTACCTCTCTATAAATAAGGACGCATGCAATGCTTTAGGAATACAACAAAGAGAAAAGATAAATTAAAGCAAAGGCTTAGAGATTCTGAGATATTATAAAGTTTTAATATTCAATATGAGCTTTTAGTTTCGAAGTCTCCTCTATTCTACTTGATTCTTTTTTATGATTTCTAACAAGTGAGAGAGTAGAGGGTGCCTGGTTTTATAGTGCTAGAATCTTACAAACATTAAATTATAATAAGAATATCAATAGAAGTATAAATAAATTATATATATTACCCTTACTTAGTGATATAATTTGTTATATCCATATTTCATAATTATGATAAATGACATTCTCATGTTTTTGACTTTTAAAGTTGAAGTACATCAATTTCAAAAATATTATTTTTTGTATTCTAGGAAATGTTGGTTGAGCATGCATAAGAATCAATGTTTAGTTAAAGTATATTTATAACAAAAAAGGTATGGTCCTTGGTGCAATAGGCTTTTATGTGCTAGTGGATATGAGTAAGAAGTTAAGTTATGGTAATAAACATATATATAATGACTACAAATGATGATTGAATTGTAATCAAACTTAAGTAAATCTCATGTTGAATTAGTTTAAAAATAATTAAAGTAAGAAATGTTGAATCTCGGATTTTGATGATGAAACTAATTGATTGTATTTAGATGTTTAATTGCATTTTGAGTGATGTAGGGCTACTCGATCAGGATTAGACAGTTAACGCAAGAGGAATTGATGTTGCGCCGGAAGAGATCACGTCAGGATATTGGATGGCTGAACGCTTCAGACGTCGGGCATCGGGCTAAGGAAAGCGGAATTGCGCTAAGGATATCGGGGTTGTGGAGGTCAATCGCCGATTGGGCAACAAGCCGCAAGAGAGGACGATGCACCGAAGAATCGGACGAAGCGCCAACCAATGACGTGCCGGGCAACAGAATGTCAATTCGCATTGTAATAATTGTCTAGATCGGAGTTGAGTTTTGGTTTGTGTGTGCAGGATTAACTACGATAACGATGAAGACATAAAACGAAACAAAGTGCCGGAGTCAAGCGCGAAGGATTCGTTGCGAGTTCGAGAGTTCAATGGAAGTCAGAAGGTTCATCGGGAATGCTACCGGAACTAGCCGAGAATGAGTAGGGAGCTTGCCGAAGTGACACGGACTTAGCTGGTTTTGCCTAAGTCGTACGACACCCTCGCGCGTCCGTCTGCAAAGGTCAGCCTCCCCGAAGCCTCCCATTGTCCCTTAGGACCAACAAAAGAGAGAACGGGTTAAAGAGAACGCCTCAATCGGGATCCACAAGTAAACATGTCCGAAAAACACTTCATAGACAATGCAAATTACAAACAGACTTTACAAGCCCTGAACAGTGGCACAACAAAGGGTAAAATGGTCCATTACAGACCGAAAAGCTCTCGCACGTGTCCACATAACACAACCTTTATTTACAAGCCTAAAGAGGCCACCAACCCAACTAAAATGGGACTATTAAGCCTTCGGCCGCCCCTTTACATTCTGTACAGGGTATGAACATGCCAACAGACACGGACAGATATAAGCATTACATCAAACACCTTGTTTAGAAGTTTGTCCGTGACATTCTCCCCCACTTATCCCTTCGACGTCCTCGTCGAAGCCTTTGTGAACACTGCAACTCTTCGCCTTTGCTGAGTCTTCAATCTTCTGCTCCAGCTGCAATGCGCCTCCTGGCTCCCAACTGCTCTCCACTGCTGTTTTTGAGTAGTCGAACATTTGATCCGCCATGCTGCTACAACTCACCAATGACTTTGACTCTGTTGTGGGGTTGGCTGAGTTGTGTTGATCCTTGTTGATTCCTGCGGATCCGCCAGATGAAGGAAAAGACCATCCTTACTGCGCCAGTCTCTCAAAGATTCCTCATGCTGCTTGAACTGGTTGGATGCTTGTTGGAGCTTTAACGAGCATCGTCTCGCAAACTTCTGAAGTTTTGGGTCCTTCCTCCACAGAATCTGCTCATTGACTCTTCTTTCAGTTAGTTGTCACATCCAAGTAGGTTCGCATCACTTCCGCTTTCGATTGGTATTTCGTTGGGAAATGAAGCGGACAATCTACTCTCAGTAGCACTTATCACCGTTGGTGAGGATTTAACAACTATTGTCTTCCATTATCTTCGAAGGGTCTTTGAACTTGTGCGGAACTCCTCTGCTGGATAGATAAGAGAATTGGGGTACTCGGTTTCGCCCATCCTCTTAAGAGTTGAGAAGGCAAAGGTTACTTGACTTCGCCCGCCTCCTCGAGATTGTACTTCATGCATCGAGCTGGTTACTGGCCTTCGCCTGCTCTTTGCTCACACTTCTGAAGTACTTGAAGTGTTTGCACTCCTTGCGTTGAGTTAGCTACTATGATTCACCTTCTCAATGCCATTGAACTTCTGGAATGCAGGAAGTTTTCACCCCAACTTGGAGTAATTCTCTGATAGATGAGGTCGCCTCTGGGATTGTACCATCTTCTCCATCAACCCTGCCGCCTACTCCACTGAGTAGCAAAGGTACAGCACCGCGTACTGCTTGCTTCGTTCCTTGGTCGTGCACTCTTGCATGACCCGAAGTCCTTCACTTACGGCTATCTTGATGAGAAACTTATTGACACCGGTCTTACGAAGTTCTTCGGCCTCTGCCCTTCAGCCTTGTCTCGGTACTTGGAGATTGCCTCTGCATGCTCCACCTCCTTGGCCCCTTTCACGACCAAGCGCTCTCCCTCCATGAGAGCAAGGGATCAATGACTTTCACGGAAGTCCCGCCTCTACGGTACCATGGCGCTGCCATGCCCATGGCCCTACTATCCGTTGCCTCGCATCTGCATCCCTTTTCTTCATGATCAGTAGATATGTCTCCGTGGCACTCCTCTGAGTCCACCTCCATTCTAACTGATCCTTGATTTTGGGTAGCTAAGTCCCTCTGGACTCGTCGTCACTTCCTCGCCCCTTTCGACCCCCTGCTTCAACACCTCTATGTTCTCCAAGCAGTCCGTTTGGTCGATGGAAAGACAGACTGCAACTCCCATACATGGCCTCTGCCATCACGTTGCAGGGTTTGCACCAATTCTGTTCTCCTTAGCTTCCTTGGTAGCAACGTTCGCTTACTCGGCCTTGTCCTCTGACTTGCCGGGCTCCCTTAAGCGAATATGAGCTCTGGAGCAGTCCAACTCTCCAGCTGCTTCGATCATACCTCTGCATGATCAAGTCCCTCCCATGGGACTCACTGGTACTTGCATTCGAACTTTTCCCTTAGTGGAACACAGCCCCCATATGCTGATGACCAAGGTTTCCATCCGATGCAAAATTCGATGCACGCCCGGAAGACCCGCCTCTGCGGTACCATGGCCTTCACTCCTTGAATCCATAGCCCTTCTTGCCGTCGTGTTGTTCACCGAAGTGGAGCTTCCAGTAGCTCCCGATCATACCTCCATATAATCTCATCCCTCACGGGACGGTCGTGTGTGTCGCATTGCCACGAACTGTTCCACCACGATCCGCTGCACCATGTCGCCTCCTGGCGACATCTCCATTGCATTCTGATCCTTGTGGAATAAACTCAAATTGTGAACCCTCCATGTGTGGCCTTTGCCAATACATCGCAGGGTCTCCTTCACCTTCGATTTTGTTCGCTCCTTTGGCAATCGACCTTCATCCACCCACTCTTGGGTCACACCTAGATGAAGCACCGCTCTAGGACAGTCCGTCGCCTAGTAGCTCCCGAAGTCCACCGACTTCACTGTAATTTGTGCACCATTGTTTGGATCCTGGGCCTCTGCCTCTACCAGCACAATCTCCGCTGCGCACCGCTTCCTTCATAGCAACTCAAATGGCAACACTGTGGCATATTCTTCAAGAGTACCCGCCTCTGCGTCCTCTTGTCCCGTGCTAAGGCCTTTTGTACCCAACTTCACCTCCGCAAATTGAGTCGCCTTAGTTCCTCCATCAAATGCTTCTCCGAGATAAGGTGCATGTGCCCCGAAGCTCCCTTTGTCTTTGGCACCATGCAAGATGAGTCCGTTCCGTCAGAATGAAGGACCCATGGAACAACATGATCCTACACTTGCCTCTGCAAGAGTTCATGTCCTTGACCTCTGTCTAAGGAAAGCACTGTGCCTCTGCTCCACGTTCCAACTTCTATGCTGGCTCCCTTCATGCGGCTTGGGTACTTCGCCAAGTTACACCCAAGTTGCTCCGCTCCTCGTTTTTGCATTGAGTCGATGGTGGCCCTCGTGCCCACCATTCCACGGGTCAGCCCTCCCTTGAGTCCGATCTCCACATCGACTCCAAGTGTGCCTTCATTTAAGTTGCTTTAGGTCGCTCCCCCACTTGATCTCGTAATGCATCCACCAATGCAGTCTCTCGAGCGAGATCATGCGACAACTCCTCGCCGCTTGCTCAGTCCATCGAGCTTCGTGGAGTTGTTGTTTGTTGAGGTACTCCTCCTCAACATGTGAGGTCCGTCTCACATGATTCTCCCTCTGGAGAGCCGGGACTTATCCCTCCTGGATAACTATCCCGTTGGAGCAACATCTCTCTTCGTTTTGGAGACCACCATCCCCTTGGACTACTCCGATCTGCTGAACAAACTGTGCATTTTCTGCCTCCTGCAAACGCACTTGCTAGATTGCGACTCCCCATCAATACAGCCACCGCTGCACCCCTCAAGGCCTAGCAATATGCTGAACTCGTTGCACACTTCAGCCTCCTCCGGACGTATCCTTCGCATGCCGAAGAGAAAGTTTCAATGCTCCATGGCGCCGAGTCTCGACCGCCTTGGGATGGCCACGAACATTCCATTGTCCGCATACAAGCCCATGCATGAGTACCAAATTCTTCGAGTTAGCAATTCCCCTCACCTTTATGAGCTTTGCATAACTCTTTTGGTCGTTGAGCAACTCATTCCACCTTGCATGGTCTCATTCTTGCCAAGCTTCTCGCTTGCCTAGAGCACCATCAAGTATAGTTGTCAACGTTGAGCCGTAGCTCAAACTCAGCCATCCCAACCTTTGTGCGCTCCAAATTCTTCCAAGCTTGCCTATTCTCGTGGTGCCTCTTGCGCGAAGGGTTGGCCATTCCTCTGAATGCCAATCTCAGATGCCCGCTCCTTTGAGCGACTCTTTTCCCTACATCTCCATGCCCGTTTTCCCTCAAACGGTCGCGCGTGTTCTAACTGCCCTCAACGCAGCCCCGCTAGGTCCCCCACGTTTGCATGTCAAGTGTTTCTATGAGTGCTTGTCCCGCTCTGATACCATATGACACGGACTTAGCTGGTTTTGCCTAAGTTGTGCGGCACCCTCGCGCGTCCGTCCGCAAAGGTCAGCCTCCCCGAAGCCTCCCATTGTCCCTTAGGACCAACAAAAGAGAGAACGGGTTAAAGAGAACGCCTCAATCGGGATCCACAAGCAAACATGTCCGAAAAACACTTCATAGACAATGCAAATTACAAACAGACTTTACAAGCCCTGAACAGTGGCACAACAAAGGGGAAAATGGTCCATTACAAACCGAAAAGCTCTCGCACGTGTCCACATAACACAACCTTTATTTACAAGCCTAAAGAGGCCACCAACCCAACTAAAATGGGACTATTAAGCCTTCGGCCGCCCCTTTACATTCTGTACAGGGTATGAACATGCCAACAGACATGGACAGATATAAGCATTACATCAAACACCTTGTTTAGAAGTTTGTCCGTGACAGAAGGGTTTTTCGGAAGCTCGCCGTAAGGTTTGTTGGAAGTTCGCGGAGCTCGCCGAGAAAGATCGGAGCTTGCCGAAGAAGCTCGTTGGAACTCGTCAAGATCAAATCGTGAAGTCTAGGAGCTTGCCGGGAGTCCGCATAATGGTTTCCGAGAGTTTATCGGAAAACCGTCGGAAGTTCGCCGGAAGCTCACCGGAAGAAGTCTTGACTTATGAACTTTGTAATAGCTTAGAAAATATCTTTAAATTCGTAGTTAGCACGTTAATTAGGGTTAGGATTAGGTGTTAATCCAATAACCCAAGTAGGGGCCAATTGGGCCCGAGTTCGGACTGGTTTGGGCCAAATTTGGAGCCCAACCAGTGAGCTGAATTGGCCTAGGCGGTGGCACCGCCCAGCACCCGAGAGCTGGGCGGTGGAACCGCTTGACTGGGCGGTGGCACCGCCCAGCACTGTCAATGTCTGACAGTGACAAGCGGTGGCACCGCCACTGACAGGCGGTGGCACCGCCGGCTTCAGAAACCCAAGAGAATTCAAATTTTGGAGCCAAATTTGAATCCTCTTGGGGCCTATAAATACCCCTCATTTCTCAGCAGAGAATACAACCTTTAGAGAAGCTAGAAGTTGAGAAAAGCTTTAGGAAAAGTCTTGTTTTCAATAGCTTGAGTGTTCACCTCCTTTCTTTTCATTGAAATATTTGTAAAAGGGTGAACCACTTGTAAGAGGTTGTAAGAGGGGTGTAAGAAGGAGGTTGATCTTCGCCTAGTAAAGGAAGATCATTAGTGGATGTCGGTGGCCTCGACGGAAGAGGAATCGAAGGAGTGATGTAGGTCACGATTGACCGAACCACTATAAACTACCGTCTTCTCTGGTTTGCATTTTGTTCTTGCCATTTACATACTGCAAACTACTTTACTTAATCACTACGCTTCCATACACTTCTAAGTTATTAAGCTTTTCAAGTTCGGTTTTTTATCGTACGAAAGATTTTGTCAAAACCGACGTTTTAATCCGCTGCACTAATTCACCCCCCCCTCTTAATGCCGCTCCGATCCTAACAATTGGTATCAGAGCCACGTTTTTCTACTTTGGTTTAACACCCAAATAGAAATGGCTCTTTACGACTTTCAAGAGGGTCACTCTCTCATTTGTCCTCCCTTTTTCAATGGGACGGACTACACTTATTGGAAAACTCGAATGAGAGTTTTCTTACTTTCTTTGGATTTGAATTTATGGCATATAGTCGAAAATGGATTTGAAGTGTCTTCTCTTCCAATGAACCATTGGAATGATTTGGAGAAGAAGATGTTTTCTTTAAACGCAAAGGCTATGAATGCCTTATTTTGTGCTTTGGACAAAAATGAGTTCAATCGGATTTCAACGTGCGAAACGGCTTTTGATATTTGGCGAACACTTGAAATCACGCACGAGGGAACTAGTAGAGTCAAAGACTCGAAAATTAACATTTTATTGCATGATTTTGAGCTTTTTCAAATGCAACCAAGCGAGACTATAGGCGACATGTACACCCGTTTCACGGATGTCGTCAATAATCTAAGAGTTCTTGGTAAATCTTTTTCGAATTTTGATCTCGTAAGCAAGATCTTAAGATCCCTTCCAAAAAGGTGGGATTCTAAAATAACCGCAATATAAGAAACAAAAGATTTAAATATTTTTCCACTTGACGAACTAATTGGTTTGTTGATGACATATGAAATGGTGCACAATGCACATGATAAACAAAATCACCTTCCAAAGAACAGGAAGGATTTGGAACCCCGGACAAATGAATACCACTTGAGCGATGACTCAAGTGATGAGGACAATGATGAACTTGAACTTCGAACACTAACTCTTAATAAGTTCATTAAACAAAAATCTAAAATAAACAATGAACTTGAACGGAGGAAGAGGCCAAAGAAAAGGAAGACACCCAAGGATGAATCAAAAACTTCCAAAGGTGAAACGACGAATTGGGCTTTGACGGACTTCGACTACAAGGTAAGTAACTCAACTCTCTTGAATTATTTTGAAATTACTTGAAGTTTTTCATGAGTGCTTAATTTAGGTAGTAGGAATAGGAAATAAAAAAAAATTGTTTTTCAAAAATTATATCATGTTTTTTCTTTTTAGCATCTTTGAAAAATTAAAAATTTAAGCATGAAAAGATAGATTCACCTAAAATGAAAAATGTATGACTACAACAAATAACAAAAGGATTTTGTTTGAAAATGCCTTATGCCCAATGAAACCATCATTGATGAATATGTTTTATATTTAATAGTTTCTTTGGCTTATATGCCTTATCATGATAAACGTTTTGAAAAGTTTGTATCATACTTGATGATTGTTATACATGATGATTTATTGGTCTTGAAGTTATTCAATTTTGATTAAATGAAATCATGTTTGATTTGAAGTAATAAGTTGAAATAATTTTTTGAATTATGTGTTGCACTTTTTATGATTTTTTATCTTTCCGTTTTAAATGATGATGCATGGATTTAAAAAAAAAAGGGGACATGCATATATGGAATCAATCAATAAGTTGAAACAAAAGGAGGAAAGAATTTTTTATTAAAATTTGTTTTTCTATCTTATTGATTTTTACCTAAGAGACCAATAAAATTATCTATGTCATTTTGAATCTCTTGAAATAAATGTTGAGATTTTGATGATTTGGATGATTTGAATTTGAATGAGTTTTATTCAAAATCATGATCTTGATTCCGTGATATTTACAAATTAAGATTTATTATGAATCAAGATTTTTTCATTAATCGATCTCCTAAGATTTTCTTTTGATTATTTATGAGTAGGCTTTTCAAAAAGAAATCATGCCTTTTGGTATTCATATGTTATAATCTTTCATGATATGATTTTTATATAATTCCTTGTATTCATGAAATGTTTATCGCATTACCCAATTACTTTCTTCTTGATATTCCTTATGTGGTGATATAAAATTATGCATGAAATACTCTTGATATTATTTTGATGTATATAAATGAAAAGTTATAATCATGAATGGTCGGATGAAATTTGACAAGTTAATATCTTCATGGTTTGAAACATTTATAATTTGGTATTATGCATGTAATAATGATGCACACAATGATGAAATATTCATGATAAAATTATTATTTTGATATTCATGACTTGAATCTTCCTTTCTTTTTGCCAATGACAAAGAGAGAGAAAGAGTTGCTAATGTGCTATCTTGAATTGATGTAAAGGGTAATCTCAAAGATAAATTAGCTACCTTGCACAAGTCAAGAAAATGTAAAAATTTGCTTACCTTCTTGCACATCTAAAGAAAAGATACAAATGTAACACTTGCCAAATTATTTGCTTGCCTCATGTAAAACATGGTCCCTTGCTAGTTTGGTATTTTGCTAAGGAAGCAAAAATGACACTTATCAAAAGAGAAGAAAAAGCTTACCGTCTTGAACATCTTTAATATGCTAACTAGCATGATGTACAATTTGCTATCTTGAACATTACAAAGAAATACTATCATGCACATTGCAAAGAAAAGCAAATATGCCAACTTGCATATCTTTAAATTTGCTAGCTTATATGTAGTAAAACTTTCATAACGTAAAAGTTGCTAGCTTATAGAGAAGCAAAGAATTGCTATCTCGAAAGAAGCAAAAAATGCAAAACTTAGAAAACTTGCAATATAATTGCTCTTGCCATGCTTTATATCAAAAATAGGTTGATATCCTTAAAAGCATCGCATTAAATTTTTTAGTATTGCAATGTATCACATGTATTGCAAATTGAAAATTTTGAGACTATTATTATATCATGTTTAACAATTGATGTCCTTCATGACATGATTTCTTTGCATTTTTGTCTTGTATGTATCATGTGATGATTGAAATATTGATTGATGCAAATTCATAATTTATGTAAAAGTTTAAATCATTGGTTCCTTTCGACAAAAACAAAGGGGAGAAAGCTTTTGCTAGTTAGAACATGTAAAGAAAAGCAAAGTGCAATCTTGCACAAGAAGCAAGTGTTGAATTGCCATGATTGAACTTAAGAATCTTGCTATACTTTTGTGCTTATATGTTGTGATGAAAATCTCGCTTTATGTTGCAAAAACTTGCATATCTTTTAAAATAGCTAGAGCTACTTCTCCTTTTTGTTGATGACATAGGGGGAGAAGTATATTGATGACTTCATGCATTGAATTAAATATTTTATATATATTTGCATGATGGTTTAAATGTTTTTCATAACATGTAATGAATGTTACTTGGATTTGGGATAATCTAAGTATTCTATCAATGACATATTGATAGGGGGGGTTTGGTTAAACTCCGGGGAGTTAAGGTTAACTCTGTTAGTCATCAATTAGTTGTCATCATAAAAAAGGGGGAGATTGTTGAATCTCGGATTTTGATGATGAAATTAATTGATTGTATTTTGATGTTTAACTGCATTTTGAGTGATGCAGGGCTACTCGATCAGGATTAGACAGTTAACGCAGGAGGAATTGATGTTGCGCCGGAAGAGATCACGTTAGGATATTGGATGGTTGAACGCTTCGGACGTCGGGCATCGGGCTAAGGAAAGCGGAATTGCGCTAAGGATATCGGGGTTGCGGAGGTCAATCGCCGATTGGGCTGTTAGGATCGGAGCGGCACTAAGAGGGGGGGGTGAATTAGTGCAGCGGATTAAAACTTCGATTTTAATAAAATCTTTCGTACGTTAAGAACGAAGCTTGAGAAATTTAACTTGAAGGCGTATTGCAGCAAGAGTAATAAGGAACTAAAGCAGTAAGAAGATTTGCAGTAATGTAAATGACAATATTAAAAAGCAAACCAGAGATTACGCCGATTTTTAGAGTGGTTCGGTCAAATGACCTACTCCACTTGCGAGGCCCCTCTTCGATGAGGCTCCCACCTTCCACTAGCAAGTCTCTTGAAAATGGAAGGGTAAACACCCCTCTTACAACCTTTTACAAGCAGCTCAACCTCTTACAAATTTTCAATAAGAAAGAAGGAGGAGAACTCTCTAGCAAATTGAAAACAAGGCTTGCTAAGACTTTCTAAGACTTTTCTCTCAATCAAAATGCTTCTCAAAAGTTGTAACCTCAGCTGAGATTTGAGGGGTATTTATAGGCCTCAAGAGGATTCAAATTTTGGGCTCCAAAATTTGAATTCTCTTAGGGTTCCCGGTGCTGGCGGTTCCACCGCCCAGCCAGGCGGTGCCACCGCCCAGCGTTCGGGTGCTGGGCGGTGCCACCGCCCAGCCAAGGAGGTGTCACCGCCCAGCACTCGGGTGCTGGGCGGTGCCACCGCCCAGCCAGGCGGTTCCACCGCCTGACTTTCCGATTCATTGGTTTGGCTTATTTTTCGCCCAAACCAAATCTGATTTTGGCCCCAGTTGGCCCCTAACCAGGATATAGGATTATCTCTTAATCCTAATCCTAATGACAGGTGAACTACATAAAAAAAACATCCTAAGCAAGTTTTTTAACCGCGAACGTCGAGTCTTGTTCCGGCGAGCTTTTCCGACGAACTCTTCCGACGGACTCCCTGCAAGCTCCCAATCTTTATGATGACTTTAACGAGTAGCCGAGCCTTCTTGGTGATCTCCGCGAGCCTCCGACGATTTCTTCGGCGAACTTCCAACACGTTCCCGATTTCTTCTCGGACGGTTCCGGCAGCATCTCCGATGATTCTCCGGTCTCTTAAACGTCTATCAAACTCGACTCCGGTATCCTTGCTTTATGTTTTCTGATTATCGTAGTTAATCCTGCACACTTAACTCAATAATATGGATTAGATCAATTAACCCACCAATTGATTATATCATCAAAATCCGAGATTCAACAATCTCCCCCTTTTTGATGATGACAATCAATTGATGACGGAGTTAAACATAACTCCCCCTATCTATATGCCATATTATGAGAAGATAAAACACTTGAATTTCATCATTGAATTCAAGTATAAACCTATAAGCTCTAACCGTAGAACTTATCGTTATTCTCATTAAGCATAATGTAAATGCGAAACTTTGATGAAAATCTTTTTCAAGTCGAAAGATAAGAGACAAATTTTACTATTGACAAGAGATAAAGATTTTCAACTTGAATTGCATGATTATACATTTTAGACATGCATTCAATATGATCAATCAATCTTACAATATTTTCAAGGATTTTGCAAGGCATATAAGATAATCATATCACACAAGTTCATACAAGTTTTTGTAATTCATATTAGCCATTGCTATCGTTCTGGTGTAAGTCATCACTTCTCCCCCTTTGTCATCAACAAAAAGAGACAAGCCAGCATATTGATGAGCATAGAAAAAGGTTTAGCATTTAACAAAGTTCGTCACTCAAATTTGCCAGAGAAAAAAAAAAAAAAAAAAATTGATCTTCATTTTAGGGACAATTTAGCATGCCTAATTCCCTTCGGATGAATTCAAATTGATCTTCATTCAAAGCTTTTGTAAATATATCTGCTAATTGATGCTTTGTGTCAATGAATTCTAGAACAACATCATTGTTAAGAACATGATTGCGTATGAAATGATGCCTAACGTCGATGTGCTTAGTTCTAGAGTGCTGAATTGGATTTTTAGTGAGGCATATGGCACTAGTATTATCGCATTTTATGGGAATATTTTCAAGGTGAATTCCATAGTCTTCTAATGTATTTTTCATCCAAATTACTTGTGCACAACATGCACTTGCAGCAATGTATTCGGCTTCCGCCGTAGATAGTGCAACTGAATTTTGTTTCTTGGAAGTCCAAGAAACAAGTGCATGTCCTAAAAATTGGCATGTTCCGGATGTACTTTTTCTATCTATCCTGCATCCGCCAAAATCGGCATCTGCATAAGCTATTAGATCAAATTTTTCAGATTTTGGATACCACAATCCTAAATTTGAAGTTCCTTTAAGATACCTAAATATTCTTTTAACACTCTTAAGATGAGATAATTTAGGATTAGATTGAAACCTAGCGCAAAGTCCTACACTAAACATAATATCCGGTCTAGTCGCAGTGAGGTAGAGTAGACTACCTATCATTCCCCTATATGTTTTTTGATCGAAACTTTCACCAATTTCATCCATATCTAACTTAGTCGCAGTACTCATAGGGGTGTTTATTGCTTTTGAATTATCCATGTTAAATCGTTTTAACAATTCTAATGTATATTTGGATTGGTTAAGAAATATACCATCATTAAGTTGTTTGATTTGTAATCCCAAAAAGAAAGTTAATTCACCCATTAAACTCATTTCAAATTCAAGACTCATACATTTGGCAAATGATTCACATAGTGATTCATCCGAAGAGCCAAACACAATATCGTCAACATAAATTTGCACAATAAGAAAATTATTTTCAAAATGTTTAATAAACAATGTAGTATCAACCTTGCCTTTGGTAAAATTATTTAAAACAAGAAAGGAACTAAGCCTTTCATACCAAGCTCTAGGAGCTTGTTTTAAGCCATAGAGAGCTTTAGTCAATTTGAATACATGATTAGGAAGAAGAGAATTTTCAAATCCGGGAGGTTGTTCGACAAATACTTCTTCGGAAATAAAACCATTCAAGAAAGCACTTTTAACATCCATTTGAAATAGTTTAAAATTATTACTACTAGCATAGGCAAGGAGCATCCTTATGGCTTCTAATCGAGCCACGGGAGCGAAGGTTTCTTCGTAATCGATACCTTCTTGTTGGTTGAAACCTTTGGCCACTAATCTAGCCTTGTTTCTAACCACGATACCATTTTCGTCTTGCTTGTTTCTAAAGACCCACTTAGTACCTATGACTAAGTGGTCACTTGGTCTAGGAACAAGCTTCCATACCTCATTCCTCTCAAATTGGTTTAATTCTTCTTGCATTGCAATGATCCAAAAATCATCTTTTAAGGCTTCGTCAATGCATTTAGGTTCAATTTGAGAAAGGAAAGCGGCGTTAGCACAGAAATTTTTGAAAGAAGAACGAGTTTGAACCCCTTTTGATGTATCTCCTATAATTTGCTCTTTTGGATGAGCATCTACATACTTCCATTCTTTTGGTAAAGAAATTTCGGAAGAAGATGCATTCAAATGGCTATTTTGAGGAGAGGGTTCATTTAAATTCAAATTATCAAAACCAAGATCATCATCAAAATCATTTTTCTTTAAATCGGAAATTTCATTAAAAACTACATGAATAGACTCTTCAATTACTAAAGTTCTTTTATTAAAAACCCGAAAAGCTTTAGAAACGGAAGAGTAACCAAGAAAGATGCCTTCATCGGATTTAGCGTCAAATTTTCCTAAAGCATCCCTTTCATTTAAAATAAAGCATTTACAACCAAAAACTTTAAAATAGGAGATGTTTGGTTTTTTGTTATTCCATAATTCATAGGGAGTTTTGGATAAGGATGGTCTTATTAGGACTCTATTCATGATGTAGCAAGCCGTATTTACGGCTTCGGCCCAAAAGTACTTAGGTAAACTATGTTCATTCAACATAGTTCTTGCCATTTCTTGTAGGTTTCTATTTTTCCTTTCAACTACTCCATTTTGTTGAGGATTTCTTGGAGTTGAGAAGTTGTGATTGTACCCATTACTTTCGCAAAAATTCTGAAAGTCACGGTTTTGGAATTCACCACCGTGATCACTCCTAATTGATGAAATCATGAAGCCTTTTTCGTTTTGAGTAAGTTTACAAAATTTAGAGAAACACTTGAAGCAATCACTTTTGTGAGCTAGGAAATAGGTCCAAGTGTATCTAGAGTAGTCATCCACAATCACAAAGGCATATTTGCTTCCACCTAGACTTGTTGTATCAATTGGTCCAAATAAGTCCAAATGGATCAATTGTAATGGTCTAGTAGTGCTAATTTGATTTTTTGGTTTGAAGCTTGTTTTTATTTGTTTGCCTAGTTGACATGCATCGCATACTTTGTCCTTAATAAACTTTATATTTGGAATTCCTCGTACTAATTCTTGGGATGAGATCTTAGATATTGTTTTCATGCTTGCATGGCCTAATCTCCTATGCCAAAGCCAAGCATCATCATTTACGGCGGAGAAGCACATTTCATTACTTAGTTCATCAAGGTTGATGGTATAGACATTATTTTGTTTTAAAGCAATCATAGTCATGTTATGATTTGGTTTTTCAATAATGCACATATTTGATTCAAATCTAACGATGTAACCTTTATCGCATAGTTGACTAATACTCAAGAGATTATGTTTCAATCCATCAACTAGTAAGACATCATCAATGGAAAAATTAAATTTGTTACCAATAGTTCCCTTGCCAATGATTTTGCCCTTGTTGTTGTCTCCGAAGGTAACGTACCCTTCTTCTTTGCTAGTGAGCATAGAGAAATGAGATGGATCTCCAGTCATATGTCTTGAGCATCCACTATCGAGATACCATCTCTTGCTCCTAGCTTGTAGGTTTGTCTACAAAAGAGGATGATTTTTAGGTACCCATTTGATTTTGGGTGCCTCAAAAATTGACCCACTAACTTTGTTATTTATGATTGAATTCTTTATAGTTCCTTTAGGAACCCATATTAATTTTTGTGAACTAATTTTCCTAAATGGGCATTTGTAGGCAATATGTCCGGATTTGCAACAAAAGTTGCATTTCATATAAGAGGAAACATGTAATGTAGGTCCTTTTATGAAAGTGGTAGGATTTTGATGTAATCCTTTTACAAATCCAATTCCATTTCTATTTGCGATGTGACCCTTGTGAGCAAGGATCATATCTAATCCTTTGCTACCGACCTTAAACTTGTTTAAGGTTTCCTTAAGAAGCAAGTTTTCATTTTTTATTGCTTCTAAGTGCTCACACTTAGAGCATGGAGGAGTTTGAAGACTATCAAACTTATCTTGTAGCAAAGCATGCTCTTTCTTTAAGATACTTAACTTCTTGCTAACAATTCTACATTCATCAAATAATTCATGAAAAGCGATAGACAGTTCTTCAAAAGATAAATCTTCATTAAATAAATCGCATACCTCTTCTCCTAACGCCATTAGCGCGTAATGAGCAACTTGCTCGGTGTTGGACTCCTCTTCTTCGGATGCGCTTGAATCATCCCACGTTGCCTTGAATGCCTTCTTCTTTGATGTCCTCTTTTTGGCTTGAGGACAATCGTTCTTGAAGTGTCCCGGTTTTTTGCATTCATAGCAAATCACTTGGTCCTTCTTTTGTTCAAATTTATTTTTTGTATTATTTTTAAATCTGTTCTTTCTTAAATATTTTTTAAACTTTTGAGTCAAAAGTGCAATGTCATTGTCACTGTCCTCATCACTTGATGTTCCTTTCAAGTGGTCTTCTTGTGATTTGAGTGCCATATCCTTCCTGTTCTTTGGAAGGGGGTTCTCGAGCTCGTCATGAGCTTGACATGTCATTTCATAGGTCATTAGAGACCCAATGAGTTCTTCAAGAGGGAATGCTTTGAGGTCTTTGGCCTCTTGAATGGCCGTAACTTTTGGATCCCAACTTTTAGGGAGGGATCTTAAGATTTTAGTTACTAGTTCAAAGTTAGTAAAATCTTTACCAAGAGCTTTGAGTCCATTGATGACATCCGTAAACCGGGTGTACATGTCTCCGATGGACTCACTTGGTTTCATTCGGAAAAGTTCGTAAGAGTGCACAAGGATGTTGATTTTGGACTCTTTCACTCGGCTAGTGCCTTCATGAGTGACCTCAAGAGTTCTCCAAATATCAAAAGCCGAATCACACATTGAAACACGATTAAATTCGTTTTTGTCTAGTGCACAAAACAAGGCATTCATAGCCTTTGCATTTAAAGCAAAAACCTTCTTCTCCGATTCATTCCATTCGCTCATCGGAAGAGAAGATTTTTGAAATCCATTCTCGACAATAGACCAAAGCTCAAAGTCCATAGAAATGAGGAAGATTCTCATGCGAGTCTTCCAATATGTGTAATCCGACCCATTAAACAAAGGTGGTCGTGCAATAGAATGGCCCTCTTGCATGCCGGAGTAAGCCATCTCTCTTGGGTATTAAACCAAATATGAGAGATAACCTTGCTCTGATACCACTTGTTAGGATCGGAGCGGCACTAAGAGGGGGGGGTGAATTAGTGCAGCGGATTAAAACTTCGATTTTAATAAAATCTTTCGTACGTTAAGAACGAAGCTTGAGAAATTTAACTTGAAGGCGTATTGCAGCAAGAGTAATAAGGAACTAAAGCAGTAAGAAGATTTGCAGTAATGTAAATGACAATATTAAAAAGCAAACCAGAGATTACGCCGATTTTTAGAGTGGTTCGGTCAAATGACCTACTCCACTTGCGAGGCCCCTCTTCGATGAGGCTCCCACCTTCCACTAGCAAGTCTCTTGAAAATGGAAGGGTAAACACCCCTCTTACAACCTTTTACAAGCAGCTCAACCTCTTACAAATTTTCAATAAGAAAGAAGGAGGAGAACTCTCTAGCAAATTGAAAACAAGGCTTGCTAAGACTTTCTAAGACTTTTCTCTCAATCAAAATGCTTCTCAAAAGTTGTAACCTCAGCTGAGATTTGAGGGGTATTTATAGGCCTCAAGAGGATTCAAATTTTGGGCTCCAAAATTTGAATTCTCTTAGGGTTCCCGGTGCTGGCGGTTCCACCGCCCAGCCAGGCGGTGCCACCGCCCAGCGTTCGGGTGCTGGGCGGTGCCACCGCCCAGCCAAGGAGGTGTCACCGCCCAGCACTCGGGTGCTGGGCGGTGCCACCGCCCAGCCAGGCGGTTCCACCGCCTGACTTTCCGATTCATTGGTTTGGCTTATTTTTCGCCCAAACCAAATCTGATTTTGGCCCCAGTTGGCCCCTAACCAGGATATAGGATTATCTCTTAATCCTAATCCTAATGACAGGTGAACTACATAAAAAAAACATCCTAAGCAAGTTTTTTAACCGCGAACGTCGAGTCTTGTTCCGGCGAGCTTTTCCGACGAACTCTTCCGACGGACTCCCTGCAAGCTCCCAATCTTTATGATGACTTTAACGAGTAGCCGAGCCTTCTTGGTGATCTCCGCGAGCCTCCGACGATTTCTTCGGCGAACTTCCAACACGTTCCCGATTTCTTCTCGGACGGTTCCGGCAGCATCTCCGATGATTCTCCGGTCTCTTAAACGTCTATCAAACTCGACTCCGGTATCCTTGCTTTATGTTTTCTGATTATCGTAGTTAATCCTGCACACTTAACTCAATAATATGGATTAGATCAATTAACCCACCAATTGATTATATCATCAAAATCCGAGATTCAACATGGGCAACAAGCCGCAAGAGAGGACGATGCACCGAAGAATCGGACGAAGCGCCAACCAATGACGTGCCGGGCAACAGAATGTCAATTCGCATTGTAATAATTGTCTAGATCGGAGTTGAGTTTTGGTTTGTGTGTGCAGGATTAACTACGATAACGATGAAGACATAAAACGAAACAAAGTGCCAGAGTCAAGCGCGAAGGATTCGTTGCGAGTTCGAGAGTTCGACGGAAGTCCGAAGGTTCATCGGGAATGCTACTGAAACTAGCCTAGAATGAGTAGGGAGCTTGCCGAAGGGTTTTTCGGAAGCTCGCCGGAAGGTTCGTTGGAAGTTCGCGGAGCTCGCCGAGAAAGATCGGAGCTTGCTGAAGAAGCTCGTTGGAACTCGTCAAGATCAAATCGTGAAGTCTAGGAGCTTGCCGGGAGTCCGCAGAATGGTTTCCGAGAGTTTATCGGAAAACCATCGGAAGTTCGCCGGAAGCTCGCCGGAAGAAGTCTTGACTTACGAACTTTGTAATAGCTTAGAAAATATCTTTAAATTTGTAGTTAGCACGTTAATTAGGGTTAGGATTAGGTGTTAATCCAATAACCCAAGTAGGGGCCAATTGGGCCCGAGTTCGGACTGGTTTGGGCCAAATTTGGAGCCCAACCAGTGAGCTGAATTGGCCTAGGTGGTGGCATCGCCCAGCACCCGAGAGCTGGGCGGTGGAACCGCTTGACTGGGCGGTGGCACCGCCCAGCACTGTCAATGTCTGACAGTGACAAGCGGTGGCACCGCCACTGACAGGCGGTGGCATCGCCGGCTTCGGAAACCCAAGAGAATTCAAATTTTGGAGCCCAAATTTGAATCCTCTTGGGGCCTATAAATACCCCTCATTTCTCAGTAGAGAATACAACCTTTAGAGAAGCTAGAAGTTGAGAAAAGCTTTAGGAAAAGTCTTGTTTTCAATAGCTTGAGAGTTCACCTCCTTTCTTTTCATTGAAATCTTTGTAAAAGGGTGAACCACTTGTAAGAGGTTGTAAGAGGGGTGTAAGAAGGAGGTTGATCTTCGCCTAGTAAAGGAAGATCATTAGTGGATGCCGGTGGCCTCGACGGAAGAGGAATCGAAGGAGTGGATGTAGGTCACGATTGACCGAACCACTATAAACTACCGTCTTCTCTGGTTTGCATTTTGTTCTTGCCATTTACATACTGCAAACTACTTTACTTAATCACTACGCTTCCATACACTTCTAAGTTATTAAGCTTTTCAAGTTCGGTTTTTTATCGTACGAAAGATTTTGTCAAAACCGACGTTTTAATCCGCTGCACTAATTCACGCTCCGATCCTAACAAGAAAGTTTATATTTGAAACATTATGTATGTAGAGGATAATAAGCTATTTAGTTATGGATGGAGTAATGAAAATTTAAATAAAAATACAAATCGAAGAAGATTGTTATACTAAAAATATTGAGATATATAGGTGAGATTAAAAAATGAGTTTAGGCCTAAAATATTATTATGGTCAGACCAAATTAGACTCAGCTAAAGTTACTAAAACCTTATAATTATATTAATGAAAGAAAAAATAAATAAAAACTTAAAATAAGGTCCAATGGGATTGAACTATAGACCTCATGCTAACCTCTTAAGCACATCTACTTTATTGTTGCTTTATTCTCTTTATCTACCTAATAACCGATAACCTTTTTTCACCTTCTTCATCTATTCTCTTAGTTTTTCCTAGGGAAAATAGGAAACCTCAGCTCTAGGAAAGTTTAAGGTAAGAAAAACAAAATACTTCCCTTGCTATACATAGGATTCAGCTTTATAGATTATAGATTGATATTTCAACTACCTTTTAGCAACACAGACTTTGAATTTATAGTTAATTTTTAGATATATATTTTGTACAAATTTCTTATAGTTCTAAGTCCTCTAGTATTACATTAATATGAGATTGGTGCATGGAATTATGAGTGCCTCAATCTAGGTACTTAAAATATCTTATTTTATTAAAAGAGGTTGTATTCGAGCTAAATTGACCCCCTTAGGGATATTATTAGGTATTATCCTTTTAATATATTTTAAAAGGTTCCCTCAAGATTTTGTTGGATTTAGAATTGAGTAATTATCCCTTCTATGCACTAAGATATGAGATTTATAAGTTTAAATAGTTCTAACCCGGCTTCTGCATAACATAATATAGTTTAGTTTTATATGTCTCATAGGTTTCTATGAATATTTCATGATAATTCAAGATAATTTTGTTATTTAAAATAGTGAAGTAAATTTTTTTTCACTAAATTGTGTGATAGTTTGAGTGATACCAACTATTTCTTTGATTATAGAGTGAATTGTAAAAAAAATTAATAGTACAATTTAGATAAATTTTTAGATTGAGTATAATATATTTTATTTAGGATTTTATGAAAAAAAATATTTAATTATTGTTATGAGTTATTATAAATCAATAGTTCAAGAGATAGGGTTTTTAATTGAAGTATCTCATGACCTTATGCTCCTAATTTTTTGGTGTATCACTCCCCAGCATTATTAAGCATCGAGGAATGTGGCATTTCACAAACATCCTTATTTTTTAGTTAAATTAGGTAAGCATAAGTTTAATTTATTGCATTATAGTGGTCTTATCATATTCGTAACATATTTTGAAAAAATATGTTCTTAATGACATAATTATCATTAGCCAGACATGAGCTAAATATGAATTTCTTAATGTTATAATTATCACTAGCCAGATATGAGCAAAATATAAATATATATATTTTGTAAGTATAAAAATATACGAATTTGAGATAAAAAGATATTGTATCTATGTATAACTAATGATATACGGTATGAAAGTGCATGTGTTTTCTATGACATGCGTTGTTAGAGTACATAGATATATTACGACATGCAATACATATATATGTTATAATATACGGTATGGGAATCTACATATATATTAAGATGTGCGGCGTGCGAGTGCACATCGACGTATTGTGTGCGAAAGTGCATACATATATTATGATATGTGGTATAGAAGTCTATGAATTTGCTATGTTTCTTTCATATGCATTTAAAGCATTTTTAATTATTTTGATATAGAATTTTACCTCTTTATTTTGCATATCATAAGTTATAAGGTTATGCTTGCTAAAGAAGTCATATGATAATGTGTTTACCTTTAAATATCTTTCGTCAATGATTTTGAAATCTTATATATGTAAAATGATATATGCTTAGCTAAGTAAAGATATATGCTTAGCTAAGTAAAGAATGAAGCTCTCCTTCTCCCCGCTCGTCTCCCTCTTCGGCTTGTCTTCCTATGCCTGCGCCTGCAAGCCTGCTCCACTAGAATGCTTCCTCCTCCGGATCCCTGTCCGAGTGCGATGGCGGCCATGCGATTTTGCTTGCCCCACTTGGCGAAGTCGCCTCCTCTGTTCTGGCACGCCTACCCTGCCCCGACCTTACAATGCTGCGCGGCCTTCTCCGCCGCCATCGAAGGTCCCGAGGCCGCCTGCCTATGCCTTCTGGTCCATCAGAAAGCATTCTTGGGGAAGCCGATCGACGCTTCACGCCTCTTCTCCCTCCCCGCCGCCTGCGGGAACCCGGTCGACGCCTTCGCCACTGAGATCTGCCAAGATTCTGCTCCTCCTGCATCTCCGACTCCTCCCGCTGCCGCTCCGGCCTCCCGTTTTAACCTCAGGTTAACATTAACAATTTATTTGCCCGCATCTGTAGTTGTCATTCTTGTTTTGGCGATATTGATTGCTCGTTTCTGGAACTCTTGTGCCGAATTGTTTGTGTGCTTTCGGGTTGATTCTAAATCTTGATTCTTGGATTCTAGATTCTGCATGGGTTCTTTAATTCGCTACTACACTAGTTTCTTGGTTCCTTCTTTCTTCCGTTTGTTTTTTCAGTTGCATGCATAATCGTCTTCTTTGCTCATGATGTTTCTTTGTTCATGGTATTCGGCTGCATGATCTCGTTGGACACACTCTCTTCATACATTCTAGAGTTTGCATCGTGTCTTGGTTTTCTCGGAGTTTATTGTAGCCATATTAGAAATTTCTAAATGAGTAACTTCTTCGGCGTAATCATTCAGGAGGACCACAATCGATATATCATCGGGTCGACCCTCTTTATTTCTTTGCGTCGTCATTTATGAGCAAACTCATTATAATTTTCATTGATTTCTTTCTCATATTAGTTTTTTGAAGAATTATCATACCAGTTTTGTGTTGGTTTTACATTGGATACACATGGATGTTGATGCTACTCGAACTTTATTTTCATCGTAAATCGCATTATTTGTTTTGAGTTTCACAAACATATATGCAAGTGGAATTCTTTTTTGGAGTTGATTTGAGATGGAGCATCAAGTAAGGGCCTAGCTCGGGCTGTGAGCTTTTCTTTCTTTTTTTTTTCCTTTACCAGACCCGGGTTGTAGGTAAAGAAATCGGTTGAGCCACCCCTTGAGTAGGCTCACTGAGGGTTTTTTCACCCTAACTTTTCTGGTTAGGGTTTTTCCCTCCAACGAGGTTTTGCCTTGATCTATTATTCGATCGAGGATTTCCTCGGATTAAAAATTGCATATTGCAAATAATATGGATCGAAAGAAATTCTATCATTTGAATACAAATATTGTGGCTTCCTAATGCATTCATTATATAGAAATAAATATTTTCTAAACATATGAGATGTCTAAAGTATTTAGAGTCGACTTCTTAAAGCATGAAAAATGGCTTGAATATATGTAATAATATATTTATCATTTGAAATTTATTTTCTGTGATCTATGGCTATGGTTACTTCTAATTTGTACAAAAAAAAAATACAAATTCCTTATCCTACCAAAGCAAAATATTTTCGTGCAACAATAACTTTAACTATTATTTGGCGAAGCAATTTTAAACTTTAATACTAATCTAAGATGCCATCCACCTTCAACAACATGATCATCTACCCATGAAGAATTAATTGTTAAAGTCAACTAAGAACTCTCATGCATACCTTGTGTATCCCATACCTATCCAGTGCTACTTGTGCATCCATTTTACATGACAAACTTTCAATAGGAGAACGACGAAAACTAAAAATTTAAGATAGACACATCCGTCCGTTAAGCAATAAAATCAACCACAACTATTTAATTTGGTAGAATAAGGTTACAACTTTGACAAGCAAATCATTCCCTAAGAAAAGTATGTGTTCTCCAGGAGAAAAGAAAAGAAAACACTAAGAGAATGGAAACATTACTTAAGTTTACTGCCCTCACAATACATTACTTAAATATATGCAACATTATTTAAGTTTGTAATGGACCTATCTTATTATACTATATATATATATATATATATATATATATATATATATATATATATATATATATATATATGTACATACATATTCTAACTTTCTTGTACGTACTATGCATTTTATATTCCTCATATTTCGGAAGGGAAGTGAAATCTTATAGGAAGATTGTAACTTGAACAGATAGATGGCCAACTATTATTCTCCTACACATCTTTATTTCTTGTTGGTGGGCCCACAAGAAACCTAACTTCAAAACATGCCGTCGAACATTAAACCACAAAAAAAAGAAAACATTACTAATTAGGCTATGCAGAACCAACTTTTGATGAGGCTTCACTAATTAGGAACGGAACCATCTTTATTTCTTGTAGCTTTGATGCTTGAGCAGTAAAAATTGTATATGACTTATATATATGAACACACATGTATCAATCAATATAAAAAATATGCATGCATTTATCAGTAACCTAGCTTCCAAATTTAGATAATAATGACATATACAATTTTTCTTCTCAGACATCTAAATATACACATGAAGCATAATGATAAGACTTCTTTCAATAAGTGATTTATTAACTTGCCATTCAACATTAACCCATCCAACACTAAACCCAAAAAAAAAAAAAAGATTAAATGCTTATCTAAGTCTGTTAAAATAATATCACCTTGACCGATAACGATGTCAGTTAGTTGTTGCTAGCTCTTATCTTATCTCTTCGAGGGCCTTTACTCGATCCAACTAGAGAGAGAAAACAAACCTGTTCGAGGGAAAAATCAAATCTATTAGAGTGACAAGTAAGCTTGTTTAGAGAAAGAAATAGAGCTATAGAAAGGGCCTCTAGAGAGACATAATAGGGCTGTTAGAGATAAAAATAATAGAGAGAAATTTCAAAAAGTAAAAAGAATCTAAGGAAAGAGAAAATCCGAAGAGAAGAATTGCTCACAACATTCATGAAAAGTAGATATGATTGCGGCAACCTATCAAACAACTAAAGATATCAATATTAAGAGTTCAATTGATAAATCATATTATAATTATAATATCTGACCAATGTAAAACACAAACATAACATGTCAAAAATTTATACACAAAGTATGCCCACATGTCATCATCCATATCTATGCTATCTTGGGCTTGCATATACTCACTTCTCTACCAAATAACTTGGGAGGAATTTTAGTATCCTTACTTACAAATTAGGGTTTATAGTGAGTAATCACTCAATAAGCATAAGTCTATATAGCCTTATTCAAGTAAGTATGTATCATATCATATATACAATATTTCAAGATCATTGACATAAGACACTTAACGATAGACATCACATCATGTGACGTATACAGCATGCATAACCCTACAACATAGTATATGCATAATAAGGAGGTAAAATTTTATGTTAAAATAATTCAAATACTTGTTCGCACATGTAGGAAATATAGCAAATCCATATATTTCTACACATCAAATTATAGCATACATGGGCACTCCCACACCATACATTATTGTAATAATATATACGAGCACTCTTACATCATACGTCATTATATATACGAGCAGTCTCACACTGCACTGTCACGGACTTAGCTGGTTTTGCCTAAGTCGTGCGGCACCCTTGCGTGTCCGTCCGCAAAGGTCAGCCTCCCTGAAGCCTCCCATTATCCCTTAGGATCAACAAAAGAGAGAACGGGTTAGGGAGAACGCCTCAATCGGGATCCACAAGCAAACATCTCCGAAAAATACTTCATAAACAATGAAAATTACAAACAGACTTTACAAGCTCTGAACAGTTACACAACAAAGGGTAAAATGATCCATTATAGACCGAAAATCTCTCGCACGTGTCTACATGACACAACCTTTATTTACAAGCCTAAAGAGGCCACCAACCCAACTAAAATGGGACTATTAAGCCTTCGGCCGTCCCTCTACATGTTGTACAAGGCATGAACATGCCAAAAGATACGGACATACATAAGCATTACATCAAACATCTTGTTTAGAAGTTTGTTCGTGACAGCACGTCATTATATATATATATATATATATATATATATATATATATATATATACTCCTACACTACACATAATATCATATATGTGCATTATACGTCATAATATATCAATGCACTCCTACAATATATATTATGGAAAACACATGTACTTTCACATCACAATCATAATATATACATATACACAAGATATTTTCATCATAATTAATATATTTTTATGCTTACAAAATTTATACATTAACATTTAGCTCGTGATGATCTTATCGATCGAAACATGCTTTCTAAAATTTGTTATGTATATGATAAGTTATACAATCACTATTTTATAGCGAATTAAACTTATATTTACCTTATTGAACTCAAAAATAAAGATGCCTTTGAAAGATCATGTTTCTTATTGATCGAGTATGTCAGAGAGTGATACATTTATCAAATTAGGAGCCTATATAAAGACATGAGATGTCTTAATTAAGAACCATACCTCTTGAATTAGTGTTTTATGATAATTCATAGCAATAATTCATAAAAACATATTTGATAAATCTCTTATAAAAGAAAATATGCTCAATCTAAAAATTCATTTAAATTTTATCACCAATTTTTTAATAATTCACTCTATAAACATCGTATGATTACGAAGAATTTGTTTTCTCACTATTCGGACTTACTAAACTATCCTCATAATTTAACTACCAACAACTTAAAGAAAGGGCTATGACTATCTGAATTTATAAATCTCATATCTTAGTGTACGGAGGTGGTATTTTTTCAATTCCAAATATCACAAAATTATAAGAGAAATTTTTTAAAATATTTCAAAAGAACAAAACCTAATCATATTCGTCAAGGGCCAATTCAACTCGAATAGAATCCCTTCTTAGAAAATTAGATATTCTAACTATCTTAAATTTGGAAAGTAATAACTCTATGCACCAATCTCAGATTAAACATATACTCAAGCCTTTGGAATCATAAAATATTTATATAAAATATATCAAAAAATTAAAGATAAATTTGAAGTCTAGATTACTCAAAAGCAGTTGAAAATATCAACCTATAATGTATAAAATTGAAACCCTAAGTATAGTAAGGGAAGATTTGGGGTATTTCTTATCTCAATCTTCTTTAGAACTTGGGTTTCTTGACCACCGTAAGAAAAATTGAGAGAATAGCTGAAGAAAGAAAGAAAAGGTCATGAGTTATTAGGTTAGTAAAGAGAATGACGTCAAATACTTTTTGTCCTCTACCTTAAGATGAATGAATTGATCAGTAGCAGAAATAAACCAAGCATTAATAGAGTTAGGATGCCATAAGACCCATATTCTACCAAAAGTTTCATTTGAGTCATTGGTAAACAGTTCTGCGTCCGGCCATATTAAATTCTTTTGAGCTTGAATGCGCGATTGTTTAATTTTCGTTTCTACTAGAATAACAATATCACATGCGGCAGACTTGATTATTCTGTTGAGCTCCCGACATTTCTCCGGCTTATTAAGTCCGCGAACATTCCAACATGTTATCTTCATCAGTAATAAAGAAATGAAAAGGTGGTAAGGTATTCATCTTACGACTTTGGATGGGCTGTACCATCCTTTTTCTTATCCTTCGGTTTTGTATTTTCCTCCCGCACGATATCCTTACCTTTTATGGCTTTATTCCTATATTTATCCACTTCATCTACAGCTTGCAGATTTTTAAACTTTAAAATACCTTGAATCATGTGGTCTTGATTGGCAGGGTTTGTTGATGCACGATAAGATTGTTGCAGCACAATATCCTGGATAGTACTTGTTGGAGTAGCCTGGCTGTCAATTCAATTTCACTGGTATATATGCTTCAAATAGTATGCAAGAAAGAAATACTCTTTGGTTTGACCTGACTAATATTGCAAATGGCTGTCTCAATGTACCTTGGATTGTTCTTGGAGACTTTAATACTGTTCGGTACACAAATGAAAAAGAGGGGGGTAGACAACTTTCAGAAAGCCAGCTTCAAAGTTTTAATGATTACATTGACACTGCAGCTTTGTTTGATATGAAATCTGTGGGTAATTGGCTCTCCTGGAGTAATCAAGGTGCAGCTAACAGAAAAATAATGGCCCGACTTGATAGGTGTTTGATTAATCATGAATGGTTAACAGTTTACCCAGATTCACTTCTTGAGTATGGTGCTCCTTTGTTTTCTGACCATTCTTTAATGTATATACACGCAGACAAAGCGACACCAAGAGGCAAGAAACCGTTTAGATTCTTTAACATGTGGAGTACTCATCCTCAATTTCTTGATGTTATCAGATCTGCTTGGAATGTTAACGTGCATGGATCCCCCCCTTACATCTTATGTCAAAAGCTCAAAGCCTGTAAAGCAGCACTAAAGGAGTGGAATAAAAACACCTTTGGCAATATTACCACCACAGTTCAATTTTGCAGGAAGGAACTAATGTCATTGCAACATGAGCTGCAACTTCAGCCAAATGATGAGAATATTATCTACAAAGAGACAGAAGCTAGAAATAACTTCATGCAAGCCTTAAAACAGGAGGAAAGCTTTGCAAAGCAGAAGTCTCGACAGCATTGGCTTACACTAGGAGATTCCAATACTAAATTTTTCTATGCTTCAATTGCTACTCGAAGGGCTGTTAACCGTATCAGCAAATGCAGAGACAAAGATGATAATCTTATTGAGAATTTAGATGAGGTTAAAGCACACACAGAGCAATTTTTTTATTCATTACTCAATCAAGCTGGGAAAACTAATAACATTCATGTGGAGCCGACTAGAAAACTTGATTCGGAAGCTATTTCAATCCTCAATGCCCCAATTACAGACGACGAAATTGTATGTGTTGTCTTTAAGTCACCAAAGCACAAAAGCCCAGGTCCAGATGGATTTCCAGCTGAATTTTACCAAACTGCTTGGTCTATTATTGGAAATGATGTGATCAAGGCTTGCCAACATTTTTTCTCTTCAGGTCAAATTCTTAGAGAGATGAATTGTACTTTTATTTCTTTAATCCCGAAGAATGCAGGGGCAGATTCACTAGAGAACTATCGACCCATATCATTATGCAACTTTATTTACAAGATCATCTCCAAAGTATTGGCAAATAGAATGCAAAAGGTAATACACAAGATCATTAGCCCAAATCAAGCTGCTTTCATCAAAGGGAGAAGTATACATCATAACATTTTGCTTGCTAATGACTTGGTCAAAGATTTGCATTCAAAAGCAAGAGGGACAAAAATATGTTTTAAAGCTGATTTACGGAAAGCCTTTGATTCAGTTAATAGGAAATTTATCTATAAGATGCTCCTCGATATGAACTTCCCACAGCAATGGGTTAATTGGATTCAATCTTGCCTGGAAACTCCAAAGTTTTCGATACTCTTTAATGGCTCACCTATTGGTTTTTTTGGGAGCACGAATGGCATCCGACAAGGTGATCCACTCTCTCCGTATCTCTTTACTATTGCGATGGAAGGACTTAGCTGTATGTTGGAACATGCAGTCTTAAATGGCAGCATTAAGGTACCCAATGCTGGCTCTATTCATATATCACATATAACATTTGCAGATGATTTACTTATCTTCCTCCGAAATGATCCAACTTCAGTAAAAAACCTGGCTACTATTATGCATGACTTTGGTATGGTTTCTGGACTTCAGTTAAATCATGCGAAAAGTAAAGTATATATGAGCCCTTACGTTGAGGATAAGGTCTTTATTGCACAAACTTTGGGGGTTAGTGAAGGAAGCCTGCCTGTTCCTTATTTGGGTCTCCCGCTCATATCCACAGGCATTCACAAAACCCACTGTCAGCCTATCCTGCAAAAAATAAAGAATAGAATTTCTTCTTGGAAAAATAGGCTTCTATCAAAAGCAGGACGACTCGAACTCATCCGTTCTGTATTGCACTCCTACTCTATATATTGGTGTAATGCATTTCTTTTGCCTGCTGGACTTCTCCAAGATATTGAACGGTTATTAATGAACTTCTTCTGGAATGGCACAAATGATAAGGCAATGCATATGGTAAATTGGGATAGCATTTGCAAACCGAAAGATGAAGGGGGGCTAAACTTGAGAAATACTAGAGATTGGAATCAAGCAAGCCTGGTACAACAATTGTGGGATCTTTTGCAAAACAAATGTTCCTTATGGTCACAATGGGTTTCTGCTAGGTATCTTTCAAAGGAATCAATCTGGGAAATTTCAAAAAGAACATACCACTCTGCAGCTTGGAAAGGAATTTTAAAGGCAAGGAATTGGCTAATCAAACACATTTCGTATGCAATCTCTTCTGGAACTAGTACTAATATGTGGTACAATCCTTGGGTGAATGGGAAGAGTATATTTCAATTATATGGCGACAGAATACGAAAAGATCTTGGGGCTCCTAAAGATTGGAAGGTTTCCGAGTTCATTGCTAACGGTACTTGGTGTCTCCCTAATCCTATTTCTCCCGAAATGTTATCACTTTGGCCGACTATCATAGCTATACCAATCAGGAACAACTCTTCAGATACACTTATTTGGCCTCATGACAATGGCAAATTTAGTGCCACGTCCGCATGGAATCAAATTAGGCAAAGAAATAACAAGTGGGTCCCAAGCAGTTGGACATGGGATCGATCGGGATCACAAAGACACTCCTTATGTACATGGCAGGCCCTTCTCGATAAACTACCTACAATAGACAATATGAAAAGAAGAGGTATGTATCATGTTAACCGATGCTCCCTTTGTTTGCAACAAGAAGAAACTGTTGACCACCTCTATTTTGCTTGTGATTATACAAAATGGATATGGAAGGAGATTCTCCAGCGATTTGAACTCAATAGACTGCCGCAACCAAACTTGCACCAAGAACTAGGCGACCTTATGCAATGTTTCTCAAGAAAAGGGCCTCTTACACAACTGGCAAAGGTTACTTTCAGATGCGCTATTTGGTGGATGTGGAAGGAGAGATGTAATAGAATCTTTGAATGTCAACACACAAACAATGCTCAGCTCTTGAAAGAGATTATTAGAGACTCAAGATCCTGTATGGAGCATGATCTCAAAACCGAGCACTTCACCCGAAGAGAAAAAGATATTTTTATCAAATTTAATTTTACTATTAGCTAAAGATCTTGGGAATGATGCCAAATAATGTACCCACAGGTAGTTATAGTCTACAGCATGTGTAGTCATAACTATCGCATTCGCACTCTATGAGTTACTTGGCTTTGTCTATGACTTGTATAGATAAAGCTAGTTGTAGAAACTTTACACATAATCAATTTACTTTTACTTACCAAAAAAAAATGACGTCAAATAAGGTAGAGGTGCTTAAAAGTTATCTTGAAGTTAATAGTTAAATCCCATTTGACCTTATTTCATGGTTTTTATTTTATTTACTAATATAATTTTAATATTGTAGCAACTTCAATTGAGTTTAATTTAATTTGACAAAGATGATATTTTTGGTCTAAAATCATCTTTTTATTTCAGTTAAGCATCTCAACATTTGGTATAATACTTCTATTTGATTTTCGTCGTCATTAATTTTTTTATTACTCCATCCATACCTAAGTAGCATATGATAAATAATGTTTAAAAGTTAAACTTTCTAATATTAATCATAGTCAAATGAATTTAAGCCTTTAGATTCACTAAAAGCCGATTAAAATTCAACCACCACTTCTAGTCACAATTTGCATGATTATTACCATAAAATATTCTCGTATTCAAGTTCGCTAGTATAGTTTGACTTGTTATACTATACTTAACATAAATACTAATGCTTATGCATTCTCAATCAATATTTCATAAAATTCTAAGAATGATATTTTTTGAAAATATGTACTTCAAACTAAAAAGCTGAAAATATGAGCATGTCCTTTATAAATTTTATGAAGCATAGATATCACAAACAATATCACTAAGTGAGGGTAACATATACATATTATTTGTGCTTCTATTAACATACTTGTAATAGTTCAAAGTGTATGAGAATCAGACACTGAATATATTTCATCCTATACAGTTTGAAAATAAATTAGAAGAAGTGTATGATGCAAAATTAGAATAAATTAAAGGGCACAACATATATATCCTCGTATGTAGTTTGAAAATAAATCAGAAGAACTACATTATGCAAAATTAGAAGAAACTGAAGATCCTTTATCAATTGAAAATGGGAAAGAAATATCATCAAGTGTGATGCATTTTTCTACGATTGAAGAAGTCAAGATCAAACAAGATTTAGACAATATGGATAATATTAATTTTATTAGTGCAGATGATTTTATTTTCATCGTAAGCGTAAAAGTCTTTGTTCAGCCTAAAGAAAAAAAAAAATTTTAAGTCGCTTATTAAAGATTTGAAAGATGTCACAAATATGATTTCAAGATCATCATTATCTAATAACTAGTAGTTATAAGGACTGATAAATATTCTATGATATAAAAAAAATAGATTTCTATACTAATGATTATGTTGATCAAATTGATTTCATATTTGGAGTTTGGTTCAAGAAATCTGATAAGATTGGTTTAGACAAATCAGAGTTTTACAATTGATCAAGATAGATAAGGCAAATCAATATATCATCGGGTCTGTTGGGCTGACAGCCCATATTCAGCCCATGTGGGCTTTATCAGCCCACAGCCCTCACCCTCTCTTAACCTAACCCTAGATTAATATAAGGGGGGTGTGGTGGCTGCATTTAGGCACAACGGAGGTGGCTGCGTTTTTTAGCAGAAAAGGGCAGCAACGTGGAGAGGTTTGCAGTAGCAAAGAGGAGAAGAAAAAGGCAGAAAAACAAGAGAAAGAAAGTGAAGAAAACAAGGACAACACAGAGAGACTATTCTCAATCATCTAGCAGTGTTCTCATCTCAGGTTAGATCAAATCTACAATAGACTCTTACTGTAATTACTTGGGGAGGTTTTAGATATTGTGGACAGTAATGTGATCCTTGTATCCCAGTTATTCTCTTGTGATTGTTACTAGGGTTTAGGGCAAGAGATTGAGATTTGTATATTCATTATTCTCATAGTGGATTATCTTTAGTTTGTCCCGTGGTTTTTACCCTTCATATTGGAGGGGTTTTTTATGTATATCTTAGTGTTCTATTTGATTGTGATTTCATTTAATTCCGCTGTATATCATGACCTGCTAGTATTTGTTCATATACAAAAGTTATTCCGCTTTATATCCCCATCAACTAGTATTAGAGCAAGGGTTTTGGTTTTAATTTTTGTATTTGAACATGGAGGCCAGTAATGTTTCTCTCATGATTAGTTTAAATGGAAACAATTGGATGATATGGAAACCAAGAATGGAAGATCTCTTGTATTGCAAGGATTTGTATGGACCTTTGCAGGGGGATAGTGCAAAACCCACAACTATAACAGATGATGAGTAGAAGAGGTTAGATCGAAAAACAATTGGGTTTATTTGACAATGGCTTGATGATAGTGTCTTTCACCATGTTTCTACTGAAATTTCTACATATTCTCTTTGGAAAAAGTTAGAAAGTCTCTATGAAAGAATAACAGCTAGCAACAATGCTTTTTTTATCAAAAAACTTGTGAACCTAAAATATAGAGAGGGTGCTTCTATTACTAAGCATTTGAATAAAATGCAAAGTATTACTAACCAGTTATCCTCTATGAAAATGTCTCTTGATGATGAGTTGTAGGCATTGTTACTTCTCAGTTCATTACCAGAAAATTGGGAGACACTGGTGGTTTCCCTTAGTAATTCTGCGCCAGATGGTGTTATCGCTATGAGTCAAGTAACAAGTAGTTTGTTGAATGAGGAGTTGAGAAGAAAAAGTTCAGCAACATCTCAGAATGATTCACAGGCAATTATCTTAGAGAACAGAGGAATGTCAAAGTCTAGAAATAGTTCATGCATGAGTAGGAGCAAGTCAAGATCAAGAAAAGATATTATTTGTTATAATTGTGGTGAGATAGGACATTACAAGAACCAATGTAAGCAACCTAAGAAGAACAAATGGAAAAGAAATGGAGTCTATAGAGTCAAAAGATAATATCATAGTTATAGTGTAGGGTGGTGATTATTTGATTTTGTCTCCTTCTGATGATTTTTTTTTTTTGTGTGTCAGGATCTTGAGTGGGTGATCGACACAGGTGCTTCTTATCATACTATACCACGGAGGGAGTTTTTTGCTACATATAGGTCTGAAAATTTTGGTATTGTCAAGATGGGCAACTATGACACAACAGACATCATAGGCATGGGTGATATTCATTTAAAGACCAACCTTGGCTGCAAGTTGGTGCTTAAGGATATGAGGCATGTGGTTGACTTGAGGCTGAATTTAATTTCAGTTGGAAGGCTAGATGATGAAGACTATGATAGCAGGTTTCACAGAGGGCAATGGAAACTCAGTAAGGGTTCTCTTGTTATAGCTAATGGAAAGAAATGTCATACTTTGTACAGGTTGCAGGCTAAAGCTTATGGTGAGCAGTTAAATGCTACAGAAAAAGACTTCAGCATAGAGTTGTGGCATAGGCTACTAAGACACATGAGCGAGAAGAGAATGCAAGCTCTTTCTAAGAGAGAGGTATTGCCAGACCTCAGAGGTATAAATATGAACCCTTGTATTGATTGTTTGGCAAGTAAACAACATAGAGTTTCATTTGTTAGTCCTACTTTGTGTAGAAAAATGCATACCTTAGACCGTGTTTATACAGATGTATATGGTCCTTTGAGGACAAAAACTCCTGGTGGATTTTGTTGATGTTCTTGGTATAAGTGGTGCACTTTATTTTGTCACTTTTATAGATGATTTTTCCAAGAAAGTTTGGGCTTATGCTTTAAAGACCAAAGATCAGGTTATTAATGTCTTCAAAGAGTTTCATGCCAGGGTTGAAAGGGAGACAGAAAGGTAATTAAAATGCATAAGATCATATAATGGTGGTGAGTATACATGATTATATAATGATTATTGCATGTCACATGGGATCCAACATGAGATGACAGTTCTTGGTACACCTCAGCATAATGCTATTGTAGAGAGGATGAACCGCACCATTATGGAAAAGATCATATGTATGCTTTCACAGGCCAAGCTACCCAAAAGGTTTTGGATGAGGCTTTAAGGACTATAGTTGATGTGATCAACTTATCACCATGCACAACCCTAAATGGTGATGTTGCAGAGCATGTATGGTTAGGGAAAGATATTTCCTACAAGCATTTGAGAGTGTTTGGTTGTCATGCATTTGCATATATTCCAGACAATGAGAGATCCAAGCTGGATGGTAGGTCTAAAGAATATATTTTTCTTGGCTACTCATATGATTATTTTGGTTACAGGCTTTGGGATCCAGAAAAGCAGAAGGTGTTTAGAAGCAGAGACGTAGTCTTCTTTGAGGATCAAACTTTTGAAGATTTGAAGAAAAAGGCACCAGCCAATACTTCTGCAGAAGGATTAGTAGATTTTGACCCAATTACTCCTCCAGTATATCAGGGTGATGGGGGAGATGTGCAGGAAGATAGTGTAGAGCCTGCTGTTAATCTACCTACAGGACATGTTGAGCAAGAAGAAGTTGGAGAGCAACTTCCCGCAGAACCTTAGTTGAGAAAATCTTCTAGACAACGTCAACCTTCCAAAAAATACTCTACATATGAGTATGTGATGCTTACTAATACAGGTGAACTAGAGAGTTACCAGGAAGCATTTGAAAGTGGGCAGAAAGAGAAGTGGTTAATTGATATGCAGAAAGAGATGGATGCTCTTCAGAAGAACCACACTTATGATTTGGTGCTACTACCAAATGGAATAAAGGCCTTGAAGAACAAGTGGGTTTTCAGGTTGAAGACTCAAGAATATTGTTCTCAACCAAAGTACAAAGCTAGATTGGTTGTGAAAGGCTTTGGTCAAAAGAAAAGTATTGACTTTGAAGAGATTTTTTCTCCTGTTGTTAAAATGTCTTCTATTCGTATTGCTCTTAGTATTGCTGCTAGCCAAGACTTGGAGGTTGAGCAGTTAGATGTGAAGACAGCTTTCCTTCACGGGGATTTAGAGGAGAAAATTTATATGGAGCAACCAGAAGGCTTCAAAGTCAAATGTAAAGAAAACTTTGTCTGCAAATTGAAGAAGAGCTTGTATGGGCTATAAAGCAAGCTCCAAGACAATGGTATAGAAAGTTTGATTCATTTATGATAGAAAATGGATACAAAAGAACAGTTTCATATCATTGTGTGTACATCAAATGGTTTGGTGAGAATTTTATTATTCTCTTACTTTATGTTGATGACATGCATATTCTTGGAAAAGATATGTCTAAAATTGACAGATTGAAGAAGGAGCTAAATGAGTCCTTTACAATGAAGGACATGGGGCCAGCAAAGCAAATAGTGGGTATACAGATTTCCCGTGACAGGAAAAATAAGAAGATTTGGTTGTCAAAGGAGAAATACATCGAGAAGGTATTGGAAAGATTCAGTATGAGCAATGCAAAACCAGTTGGTTCTCCTCTTGTAGGTCACTTCAAGTTGTGCTCAGAACAGAGTCCGTCAAGTGATATGGAGAAAGAGAAAATGCAAAAGGTTCCTTATGCTTCAGTAGTTGGAAATTTAATGTATGCAATGGTATGTACGAGGCCAGACATCGCATATGCAGTTGGTGTTACTAGCAGATTTCTTGCAAATACAAGCAAAGAGCACTAGGCAGTAGTGAAGTGGATTTTTAGATATCTCAGAGGGAGCTCTAAGGTTTGTTTAAGCTTTGGAGGTGGACCGCATGTGTTAACAGGTTACACAGATGTAGATATGGCAAGAGATATGAATACAAGAAAGTCTACTTCAGGTTATGTACTTACTTTTGTAGGGGGAGCTGTGTCATGGCAATGCAGGTTACAAAGGTGTATTGCTCTCTCCACCACAGAAGCAGAATATATTGCTACTATAGAGATATGCAAAGAAATGTTATGGATGAAAGAATTCTTATAAGAATTGGGGCCGAAAAAGAAAAATTATATGGTGCATTGTGACAGCCAGAGTGTCATCCATTTGTGTAAGAACCCAATGTTTCATTCAAAGTCAAAGCATATAGATATCAGATACCACTGGATTCAAAATGTATTTGAAGAAAAGCAGTTGCAGCTTCAAAAAATTCACACAGATGACAACGGAGTAGACATGTTGACAAAGACTTTACCAAAAGACAGACAGGAGATATGCCGACATCCGGTCGGCATGGCTTCATATTGAGGAGTCATGAGACAGCCTCCCTTATGGGCTGAAGGGGGAGGTTGTTGGGTTGACAGCCCATGTGGGTTTATCAGCCCACAGCCCACACCCCCTCTTAACCTAACCCTAGATCAATATAAGGGGGGTGTGGTGACTGCATTTAGGCATAACAGAGGTGGCTGCGTTTTTGGGCAGAAAAGGGCAGCAATGTGGAGAGCTTTGGAGTAACAAAGAGGAGAAGAAAAAGGAAGAAAAATAAGATAAAGAAAGGGAAGAAAACAAGGACAACGCAGAGAGACTATTCTTAATCATCTAGTAGTGTTCTCATCTCAAGTTAGATCAAATCTATAGTAGACTCTTGTTGTGATTACTTGGGGAGGTTTTAGATATTGTGGACAGTGACGCGATCCTTGTATCCCAATTATTCTCTTGAGATTGTTGCTAGGGTTTAGGGCAAGAGATTGAGATTTGTATATTTATTATTCTCATAGTGGATTATCTCTAGTTTGCCCCGTAGTTTTTACCCTTCATATTAGAGGGGTTTTTCACGTATATCTTGGTGTTCAATTTGATTGTGATTTCATTTAATTCCGTTGCATATCATGACCTGCTAGTATTTGTTCATATACAAAAGTTATTCCGCTTTATATCCCCATCAGGATCGACCTTCTTTATTTCTTTGCGCCGTCATTTATGAGCAAACTCATTATAGTTTTCATTGATTTCTTTCTCATATTATTTTTTTGAAGAATTATCATACCAATTTTGTGTTGGTTTTACATTGGATACACATGGATGTTGATGCTACTCGAACTTTATTTTCATCGTAAATCACATTATTCGTTTTGAGTTTAACAAACATATATGCAAGAGGAATTCTTATTCAGAGTTGATTTGAGATGGAGCATCATGTAAGGGCCTAGCTCTGGTTGTGAGCTTTTCTTTCTTTTTTTCTTTACTAGACCCAGGTTGTGGGTAAAGAAATCAATTGAGCCTCCCCTTGAGTAGGCTCATGGAGGGTTTTTTCACCCTAACTTTTTTTGTTAGGGTTTTTCCCTCCAATGAGGTTTTGCCTTGATCTATTATTCGATTGAGGATTTCCTCGGATTAAAAATTACATATTGCAAATAATATGGATCGAAAGAAATTGTATCATTTGAATAAAAAAATTGTGGATTCCAAATGCATTCATTATATAGAAATAAATATTTTCTAAACATATGAGATGTCTCAAGTATTTAGAGTTGACTTCTTAAAGAATGAAAAATGGCTTGAATATATGTAATAATATATTTATCATTTGAAAATTATTTTCTGTGATCTATGGCTATGGTTACTTCTAATTTGTACAAAAAAAAACACAAATTCCTTATCCTACCAAATCAAAATATTTTCTTATAACAATAACTTTAACTATTATTTGGCAAAGCAAGTTTAAACTTTAATACTAATCTAAGATGCCATCCACCTTCAACAACATGATCATCTACCCATGAAGAATTAATAGTTAAAGTCAACTAAGAACTCTCATGCATACCTTGTGTATCCCATACCTATCCAGTGCTACTTGCGAATCCATTTTACATAACAAATATTCAATAGGAGAATGAGGAAAACTAAAAATTTAAGATAGACACGTCCATCCATTAAACAATAAAACCAACCATAACTATTTAATTTGGTAGAATAAGGTTACAACTTTGACAAGGAAATCATTCCCAAAGCAAAGTATGTGTTCCCCTCCATGTCACGGGCTTAGTTGGAATTGCCTAAGTCGTGAGGCACCCTTGCGGTAAAGACGCGAACAAGAAAGAAGGAAGAAGGAGAAAAAGGCTTTGTTCACAATCTACCAAGGCCTTGATGATACAATGTTCGAGATCATCGCTCCAGCAAATACTTCAAAGGAGGCTTGGGAAATTCTTCAAAAAGCATTCGGTGGAGTTGATAAGGTAAAGAAACTTCGTCTACAAGTTTTACGAGCCGAGTTTGAGAAGTTACAACAAGGTACTTCTGAAACTATTTCTGATTACTTCTCAAAAATCATTTCTATTGTTTATCAAATGAGACGAAATGGTGAACAAGTAAATGATCAGAGAGTAATAGAAAAAATATTGAGATCTCTAGATCCGAAATTTGATTTTATTGCTGTTGCGATTGAAGAATCTAAAGATTTGGAAAAAATGTCTTTAGAAGAACTTATGAGTTCCCTTTAAGTTCATGAACAAAGGATTACAAAAATAGGAGAAGAGAAAACTATGGAGCAAGCACTACAAGCTAAGTTTGCTATTGAAAATAAAAGAGAATCAAATTCTCAAAGAGGACGAGGACAAAGAGGAAGAGGAGGCAGAAATCAGACCAATCAAGAATCTCCAAACAATGAAGATGTTGGAGAAAATTATAGCCAAAGAGGCCGAGGTTATGGTCGAGGACGTGGCCGAGGCCGTGGACGTGGCAAAAACTCTAAAAGGTCTGAAATACAATGCTATGTTTGCAAAAGGTATGGATATCACTCTTATGAATGTTATTATAATCCTAACAATCAAGGTGATAAAGCAAATTTTGTTGAGGAAGAAAAAAAAGAAAAATCAAGTTTTGCTAATGAGTTATGAAAATTTGAAAAATGATCAGTCTATGACATGGTATCTAGATACAGGAGCTTCAAATCACATGTGTGGCATCAAAAAGCTATTTTCAGAAATAGATACAAGTTATTCTGGGAACATTACATTTGGCGATTTGTCTCAAAGACCAGTAAGAGGCAAAGGTAAAATTCTTCTTGAACTTAATAATGGCAAGGAAGTATGCATTTCAGATGTTTATTATGTTCCTGATATGAAAAATAATATTTTAAGCTTGGGACAATTACTTGAAAAAGGTTATGATATTGAGATGAAAGATATGGCTCTCTCAATTCGTGACAAGAATAAAACATTGATATCACATGTGAAAATGGCAAGGAATAGAATGTTTCCTCTACATTTGAGTATTTTTGATCAATCAAATTGTTTTAAAGCTAATATTGAGGATATCTCTACACTTTGGCATCTTAGATATGCTCACTTAAATTTTGAGGCTTTGAAACTTCTAGAGAAGTATAATATGGTGACAGGAATGCCAAAAATTGATCGCCCAACAAAATTGTGTGAAGTATGTGTCATGGGTAAGCAAGAAAGAAAGCCTTTCAAAGTGAGAAGGACAAAAAGAGCATGGAATCGACTTGATCTGGTACACTCAGATGTTTGTGGCCATATCAATCCAGTAACACTTGGAGGAAGCAGGTATTTTCTTACATTTACTGATGATCATAGTGGCAAAACTTGGGTTTACATGTTAAAAGAAAAGAAAGAAGTTTTAAGCAAATTCAAAGAATTTAAGGATTTGGTTGAAAGACAAAGTTGTTGTAAGATTAAATGTTTAAGAACAGATAGAGGTGGTGAATATATATCAAATGAATTTGAAAGTTTTTGTAGAAATAATGGAATTCTACATCAATTCACCATGCCATACACACCTCAACAAAATGGTGTCTCGGAAAGAAAAAATAGGACTATCCTTAATATGGTCCGATGCATGTTAAAGGAAAGAAAAATTCCGAAAGAATTTTGGGGTGATGCTGTTGCTTGTGCAGTTTATTTTGCTTAACAGGTTTCCGACAAAGCGAATTGGTAATGTTACACCAGAAGAAGTATGGAGCTTACAAAAACCAAGAGTTGATCACTTAAGGATTTTTGGAAGTGTTGCATTTGCCAAGATACCAGAAGAGAAGAGTACAAAATTGGAGGATAAAAGTCAAAAATGCATTTTGCTAGGTTATCCAGAGAATTTCAGTGGTTACAAACTCTACAATCCTATCACAAATAAAGTTGTGATGTTAAGAGATGTTGAGTTTGATGAATAACAGATTTGGAACTGGAAAAGTGATGAGCAGCATAAGAAAGCTGTAGTTTCAGAAGAAGATGATACAATACAAACAAGCACCGAAGTTGCTTTGCTAGAATCATCACCTAGATCAGCTAGGTCACATGATTCAAGAAGTCCAATTATAAGAAGGACAATACCGATTCAGGACTTATATGAAGTAACTCGAAGGATTGATACTAACAATGATGAACTTTCATTATTTTGTCTTTTTGCAGGATATGATCCATTAACCTTCGAAGAAGCTTATAGAGATGAAAAATGGCAACAAGCTATGAATGAAGAGATTCATGCAATTAACAAAAATAATACATGTGAGCTTACTACACTTCCAGAAGACCACCAAGCTATCGGTGTTAAGTGGATCTTCAAAACAAAAAGAAATGCAAAAGGAGAGGTGGAGAAATACAAGGCCAGATTGGTTGCGAAGAGATATAAACAACAATATGGGATTGATTATGAAGAAGTATTTGCGCCAGTTGCTCGATTGGAGACAATAAGATTACTTATCTCTCTAGCAGCTCAAATGAAATGGAAGATTTTACAAATGGATGTCAAATCAGTATTTCTTAATAGAGTTCTTGAAGAAGAGGTATATATTCAACAACTTCGAAGAAAAACTTGGCATGGTAGATGGAACAAGTTTAAGGGGGGAGAATGTTGGAATTAAACTTGTTCAAGTGTCATAAAAAGGTTCATTGCATCAAGTGCGAGAATCATTACATCAAGAAGAAAGAATGGATTAAAAGTCTATAGAAGGATAAGCCAAATTGGTTATTGGTTCTTGAAAGGGTTTCTTGAAAGAGAATGATTCATCTTGAATACAATTAATATAATGTATCTTTGGGGACTATATAAACCCCATATGTTGGGTCATGAGTGTAAGATAGTTTCTGAAATTGTAAAAGTATTTTTCTTGAGAGAAATATAGAAGATTGAAAGCTTGTCCTACTCTTTCTCCATTTGGTGATATCTCTATCCTCTCTTCCTATCAACATCAACATTCCGCCAGCCAACTTGCGCGCGAGAGAAGGAGAAACAACCTTGGTCGGGAGAAGACGAAGAGGGAGACGAGCGGGGCAGAAGACAGGCTTGGTTCTTGATTGCCTTCCGCCGCCCAACGAGAAATAACCTTCACCGAAAGAAGTCGAAGACCAAGAGGGAGACGAGCGGGAGAAGACAGACTTCCTAGAGAGGATAAATAGCCTTCGTGGGGGAGAAGATGGGGCGGGAGAAGAGCGGTTTCGTTCTTGACCGCCTTCTGCATAGAAAGCGCGCGATCGAGAGAGCATGCAGTGAGGCCCGATATAAGCCATGTCATGTAATCTTTCAGATTCGTGCTTGATGAATCAGCCCACCAGCTTTAGATTTCACCCATTAGCATAGGAAAGAAAGCAGTCATGATAACGAGCCACAGAATCTAAACATGCATTACGCCAAATTCGTCGACAAGTTATATGTCTCATGGCTCTTTTAATTTTTTATTAATCTCAAAGGATCAGATTGATGCCGAGTGGTCAAGCTCGGTGGCCTACCAACTTTTATCTTCTTCGTATGGTTGGCTAGCTTCTTCCACTTATCTAAAGTTTTCCTAGTTTTTCTATCCTCTTATCTTATGTTTCGTACAGATTGTTGGTTTCTCTCGGGTAGAGAAGATAAGCTATCATCTTAGGAAGAATTCTCTCCGTAACTAGATCATCAAGTGCCATATAGAGTATGTCTTTAATGGCCTATAACCTCAAGACATATATTTTATCGTGCCCTAGGACATCCATGTCGGTCGACTCATCAATCACACTTCGTCTCCCAAGACATCAACATCCAGTAACATTCTATTCTGAATCTCACCTAAACCCTAGATGCATGAGTAAAATAGGATGTTACTCTCGAATTCTCTTACTGTTATCGTTAGGAGTGTAAAGAAAGAATAGATAATCTTTAAATGAAAATATACTAATTTACTAAATAAAATGATAAGATTCCTAATGTACATAGTGATTTTGACGCATACACATAATCAGAACCTTTTACTAAAAGAAAAACACACTCATACAACATGTTTAAAAGTTATAAACATACAAATATCTACAGCTCATCATCCATATTTGCTCGCATGTGCCCACTTCCCGGCCCAACCACTAGGGTGGGATACTAGTATCTTCACTAGTAACATAGGGTCAATAGTGAAAAATCAGTAGTATCTTTACTTGTAAAGTAAGTATAAGCCTTTATATCTTTACTTAGCTAAGCATATATCGTTTTACATATATAAGATTTCAAATTCATCGACGAAAGATATTTAAAGGTAAACACATCATCATATGACTTCTTTAGCAAGCATAACCTTTTAACTTATCATATGCAAAATAAAGAGGTAAAATTCTATATCAAAATAATTAAAAATGCTTAAATGCACATGAAAGAAACATAGCAAATTCATAGACTTCTATACCACATATCATAATATATATATATGCACTTTCGCACACAATACGTCATATATATATGTGCACTCGCACACCGCACATCTTAATATATATATAGATTTCCACACCGTATGTCATAACATATATATGTATTGCATATCGTAATATATCTATGTACTCTAACAACTCATGTTATAAAAAACACATGCACTTTCATACCGTATATCATTAGTTATACATAGATACAATATCTTTTATCTCAAATTCGTATATTTTTTATGCTTACAAAACATATACATTTATATTTTGCTCATGTCTGGCTAGTGATAATTATATCATTAAGAAATTCATATTTAGCTCGTGTCTGGCTAATGATAATTATGTCATTAAAAATATATTTTTTCAAAATATGTTACGAATATGATAAGACCACTATAATGCAATAAATTAAACTTATGCTTACCTAATTTAACTAAAAAATAAGGATGTTAGTGAAATGCCACATTCCTCGATGCTTAATTATGTTAGGGAGTGATACACCTAAAAATTAGGAGCATAAGGTCATGAGATACTTTAATTAAAAACCCTATCTCTTGAACTATTGGTTTATAATAACTCATAACAATAATTAAATATTTTTTTTCATAAAATCCTAAATAAAATATATTATACTCAATCTATAAATTTATCTAAATTGTACTATTAATTTTTTTTACAATTCACTCTATAATCAAAGAACTAGTTGGTATCACTCTAACTATCACACAATTTAGTGAAAAAAATTTTACTTCACTATTTTAAATAACAAAATTATCTTGAATTATCATGAAATATTCATAGAAACCTATGAGACATATAAAACTAAACTATATTATGTTATGCAGAAGCCGAGTTAGAACTATTTAAACTTATAAACCTTATATCTTAGTGCATAGAAGGGATACTTACTCAATTCTAAATCCTACAAAATTTTGAGGGAACCTTTTAAAATATATCAAAAGGATAATACCTAATAATATCCCTAAGGGGGTCAATTTAGCTCGAATAGAACCTTTTTTGTTATAAATATACTTAAACTAAACATTGATTCTTATGCATGCTCAACCAACATTTCTTAGAATACAAAAAATAATATTTTTGAAAATGAGGTACTTCAACTATAAAAGTCGAAAACATGTGATGTCATTTATCATAATTATGAAATATGGATATAACAAATTATATCACTAAGTAAGGGTAATACATATAATTTATTTATACTTCTATTGATTTTCTTATTATAATTTAATGTCTGTAAGATTCTAGCACTATAAAACCAGGCACCCTCTACTCTCTCACTTGTTAGAAATCATAAAAAAGAATCAAGTAGAATAGAAGAGACTTCGAAACAAAAAGCTCGTATTGAATATTAAAACTTTATAATATCTCAAATCTCTAAGCCTTTGCTTTAATTTATCTTTTCTCTTTGTTGTATTCCTAAAGCATTGCATGCGTCCTTATTTATATAGAGGTAACCTTAAGACTTTGACTTCAACGATGATACGAACTCCTATCTTGACTTGACTTTCTAAACTAAAATCCTATCTAATAATAAAGTTTGATTTAATATTCCTGTAGCCCCCCCTAAATTAAACTTTATAAAAATAAATATTGTAAAAAGTCTAAAAACTTGATGTAATCTCCTTCGTTGTTATTGCTGCGTTTAGTGTTTTCTAGATTTTCGGAATTATGAGCCATGCAATCCATAATACCCAACCATATGTTTGATATACCTTATCTATCTTGATCAACTGTAAAACTCTGATTTGTCTAAACCAATCTTATCAGATTTCTTGAACCAATCTCCAAATATGAAATCAATTTTATCAACATAATCATTAGTATAGAAATCTATCTTTGTTTTTTTCATCATAGAATATTCATCGGTCCTTATAACTACTAGTTATTAGATAATGATGATCTTGAAATCATATTTGTGACATCTTTCGAATCTATAATAAGCGACTTAAAATTTTTTTTTTCTTTAGGCTGAACAAAGACTTTTACACTTACGATGAAAATAAAATCATCTGCACTAATAAAATCAATATTATCCATATTGTCTAAATCTTGTTTTATCTTGACTTCTTCAATCGTAGAAAAATGCATCACACATGATGATATTTCTTTCCCATTTTCAGTTGATAAAGGATCTTCAGTTTCTTCTAATTTTACATCATGTAGTTCTTCTGATTTATTTTCAAACTACATACGAGGATATATATGTTGTGCCCTTCAGTTTATTCTAATTTTTCATCATACACTTCTTCTGATTTATTTTCAAACTGTATAGGATGAAATATATTCAGTGTTTGATTCTCATACACTTTGAACTATTACTAGTATGTTAATAGAGGCACAAATAATATGTATATGTTACCCTCACTTAGTGATATTGTTTGTGATATCTATGCTTCATAAAATTTATAAATGACATTCTCATATTTTTGGATTTTTAGTTTGAAGTACATATTTTCAAAAAATATCATTCTTAGAATTTTATGAAATATTGATTGAGAATGCATAAGCATTAATATTTATGTTAAGTATAGTATAACAAGTCAAATTATACTAGCGAACTTGAATGCGAGAATATGTTATGGTAATAATCATGAAAATTGTCACTAGAAGTGGTGGTTGAATTTTAATCGGCTTTTAGTGAATCTCAAGGCTTAAATTAGTTTGACTATGATTAACATTAGAAAGTTTAACTTTTAAACATTATTTATCATAAGCTACTTAGGTATGGATGGAGTAATAAAAAAATTAATGGTGACAAAAATCAAATAGGAGTATTATACCAAATGTTGAGATGCTTAAGTGAGATAAAAAGATGAGTTTAGACCAAAAATATCATATTTGTCAAATTAAATTAAACTCAATTGAAGTTGCTACAATATTAAAATTATATTAGTAAATGAAGAAAAAAAAACCATGAAATAAGGTCAAATGGGAATGAACCATTAACTTCAAGATAACTTTTCAGCACCTCTACCTTATTTGACCTCATTCTCTTTACTAACCTAATAACTCATGACCTTTTCTTTCTTTCTTCAGCTATTCTCTCAACTTTTCTTACAGTGGTCAAGAAACCCAAGTTCTAAGGAAGATTGAGATAAGAAAAAACCCAAATCTTCCCTTACTATACTTAGGGTTTCAGTTTTATACATTATAGGTTGATATTTTCAACTGCTTTTGAGTAATCTAGACTTCAAATTTATCTTTAATTTTTGTTTATATTATATATAAATATTTTATGATTCTAAAGGCTTGAGTATATGTTTAATCTGAGATTGGTGCATAGAGTTATTACTTTCCAAATTTAAGGTAGTAAGAATCTCTAATTTTTTGAGAAGGGATTCTATTCGAGTTGAATTGACCCTTGAAGAATATGATTAGGCTTTGTTCTTTTGAAATATTTTAAAAAATTTCTCTTATAATTTTGTGATATTTGGAATTGAAAAAATACCACCTCCGTACACTAAGATATGAGATTTATAAATTCAGATAGTCATAGCCCTTTCTTTAAGTTGTTGGTAGTTAAATTATGACGATAGTTTAGTTAGTCTGAATAGTGAGAAAATAATTTTTTCAAAATCATATAATGGTATAATAGATATTAACTAATTCATTTGTTTATAGAGTGAATTATTAAAAAATTGGTGACTTAGGCAATGCAAGCTAAGTTAGCATCTTTGCCGTAAGGGTGCCTCGCTACTTAGGCAACGCAAGCTATGTTCGCGTCTTTACCGCAAGAGTGCCTCACGACTTAGGAAATTCAAACTAAACCTGTGACATGAAGGGTAACACATACTTTGCTTTGGGAATGATTTCCTTGTCAAAGTTGTAACCTTATTCTACCAAATTAAATAGTTATGGTTGGTTTTATTGTTTAATGGATGGACGTGTCTATCTTAAATTTTTAGTTTTCCTCGTTCTCCTATTGAATATTTGTTATGTAAAATGGATTCGCAAGTAGCACTGGATAGGTATGGGATACACAAGGTATGCATGAGATTTCTTAGTTGACTTTAACTATTAATTCTTCATGGGTAGATGATCATGTTGTTGAAGGTGGATGGCATCTTAGATTAGTATTAAAGTTTAAACTTGCTTCGCCAAATAATAGTTAAAGTTATTGTTGTAAGAAAATAATTTGCTTTGGTACGATAAGGAATTTGTGTGTTTTTTTTTTGTACAAATTAGAAGTAACCATAGCCATAGATCACAGAAAATAATTTTCAAATGATAAATATATTATTACATATATTCAAGCTATTTTTCATTCTTTAAGAAGTCGACTCTAAATACTTGAGACATCTCATATGTTTAGAAAATATTTATTTCTATATAATGAATGCATTTGGAATCCACAATATTTTTATTCAAATGATAGAATTTCTTTCGATCCATATTATTTGCAATATGTAATTTTTAATCCGAGGAAATCCTCAATCGAATAATAGATCAAGGCAAAACCTCGTTGGAGGGAAAAACCCTAACCAGAAAAGTTAGGGTGAAAAAACCCTCCATGAGCCTACTCAAGGGGAGGCTCAATCGATTTCTTTACCCACAACCCCAGTCTGGTAAAGGAAAAAAAACAAAAGAAAAGCTCATAGCCCGAGCTAGGCCCTTACTTGATGCTCCATCTCAAATCAACTCTGAATAAGAATTCCTCTTGCATATATGTTTGTCAAACTCAAAATGAATAATGCGATTTACGATGAAAATAAAGTTCGAGTAGCATCAACATCCATGTGTATCCATTGTAAAACCAACACAAAATTGGTATGAAAATTCTTTAAAAAAATAATATGAGAAAGAAATCAATAAAAATTATAATGAGTTTGCTCATAAATGACGGCGTAAAGAAATAAAGAGGGTCGACCCTGATGGGGATATAAAGCGGAATAACTTTTGTATATGAACAAATACTAGCAGGTCATGATATGCAGTGGAATTAAATGAAATCACAATCAAATAGAACACCAAGATATACGTGGAAAACCCCTCCAATATGAAGGGTAAAAACTACGGGGCAAACTAGAGATAATCCACTATAAGAATAATAAATATACAAATCTCAATCTTTTGCCCTAAACTCTAGCAACATTCACAAGAGAATAATTGGGATATAAGGATCACATCACTGTCCACAATATCTAAAACCTCCCCAAGTAATCACAGCAATAGTCTACTATAGATTTGATCTAACCTGAGATGAGAACACTGCTAGATGATTGAGAACAGTCTCTCTGCGTTGTCCTTGTTTTCTTTCCTTTCTTTCTCTTGTTTTTCTACCTTTTTCTTCTCCTCTTTGCTGCTGCAAAGCTATTCACATTGCTGCCCTTTCCTGCCCAAAAACGCAGCCACCTCTGTTGTGCCTAAATGCAACCACCACGCCCTCCTTATATTGATCTAGGGTTAGGTTAAGAGGGGGTGTGGGCTGATAAAGCCCACATGGGCTGAATATGGGTTGTTAGCCCAACAGCCTCCCCTTCAGCCCATAAGGGAAGCTGTCCCATGACTCCTCAATGTGAAGCCATGCCAACCAGCTGTCGGCATATCTCCTGTCTTTCTTTTGGTAAAGTCTTTGTCAACATGTCTTCTCCGTTGTCATCTGTGTGAATTTTCTGAAGCTGCAACTGCTTCTCTTCAAATACATTTCGAATCCAGTGGTATCTGACATCTATATGCTTTGACTTGGAATGAAATATTGGGTTCTTACACAAATGGATGACACTCTGGCTGTCACAATGCACCATATAATTTTTCTATTTCAGCCCCAATTCTTGTAAGAATTCTTTCATCCATAATATTTCTTTGCATACCTCTCTAGCAGCAATATATTCTGCTTCTGTGGTGGAGAGAGCAATACACCTTTGTAACCTGGATTGCCATGATACAACTCTCCCTGCAAAAGTAAGTACATAACCTGAAGTAGACTTTCTCGTATCTATATCTCTTACTATATCTGCATCTGTGTAACCTGTTAACACATGCGGTCCACCTCCAAAGCTGAAACAAACCTTAGAGCTCCCTCAGAGATATCTAAAAATCCACTTCACTACTGCCTAGTGCTCTTTGCTTGGATTTGCAAGAAATCTGCTAGTAACACCAACTGTATATGCGATGTCTGGCCTCGTACATGCCATTGCATACATTAAATTTCCAACTGCTGAAGCATAAGAAACCTTTTGCATTTTCTCTTTCTCCTCATCACTTGATGGACCTTGTTCTGAGCACAACTTGAAGTGACTTGCAAGAGGAGAACCAACTGGTTTTGCATTGCTCATACTGAATCTTTCTAATACCTTCTCAATATATTTCTCCTGTGACAACCAAATCTTCTTATTTTTCCTATCACGGAAAATCTGTATACCCAGTATTTGATTTGCTGGCCCCATGTCCTTCATTGAAAAAGACTCACTTAGCTCCTTCTTCAATCTATCAATTTTAGATATATTTTTTCTAAGAATATGCATGTTATCAACATAAAGTAAGAGAATAATAAAATTCTCACCAAACCATTTGATTTACACACAATGATCTGAAACCGTTCTTTTTATCCATTTTCTGTCATAAATGAATTAAACTTTCTATACCACTATCTTGGAGCTTGCTTTAGCCCATATAAGCTCTTCTTTAATTTGCAGACAAAGTTCTCTTTACCTTTGACTTTGAAGCCTTCTGGTTGCTCCATATAAATTTCCTCCTCCAAATCTCCATGAAGGAAAGCAGTCTTCACATCTAACTGCTCAACCTCCAAGTCCTAGCTAGCAGCAATACTAAGAGCAACACGAATAGAAGATATTTTAACAACAGGAGAAAAAATCTCTTTAAAGTCAATACCTTTCTTTTGACCAAAGCCTTTCACAACCAATCTAGCTTTGTACTTTGGTTGAGAACAACATTCTTGAGTCTTCAACCTGAAAACCCACTTGTTCTTCAAGGCCTTTATTCCATTTGGTAGTAGCACCAAATCATAAGTGTGGTTCTTTTGAAGAGCATCCATCTCTTCCTGCATAGCAATTAACCACTTCTCTTTTTACTCACTTTTAACTTCTTCCCGGTAACTCTCTGGTTCACCTGTATCAGTAAGCATCACATACTCATCTGTAGAGTATCTTTTAGAAGGTTGAAGTTGTCTAGAAGATCTTCTCAACTGAGGTTCTGCGGGAAGTTGCTCTCCAACTTCTTCTTGCTCAACATGTCCTATAGTAGATCAATATCAGGCTCTACAATATCTTCCTACACATCTCTCCCATCATCCTGATATACTAGAGGAGTAATTGGGTCACAATCTGCTAATCCTTCTGCAGAAGTATTGGCTGGTGCCTTTTTCTTCAAATCTTCAAAAGTTTGATCCTTAAAGAAGACTACGTCTCTGCTTCTAAACACCTTCTGCTTTTCTGGATCCCAAAGCCTGTAACCAAAATAATCATATGAGTAGCTAAGAAAAATATATTCTTTAGACCTACCATCCAGCTTGGATCTCTCATTGTCTGGAATATATGCAAATACATGACAACCAAACACTCTCAAATGCCTGTAGGAAATATCTTTCCCTAACCATACATGCTCTGCAACATCACCATTTAGGGTTGTGCATGGTGATAAGTTGATCACATCAACTGTAGTCCTCAAAGCCTCATTCAAAAACCTTTTGGGTAGCTTGGCCTGTGAAAGCATACATCTGATCTTTTCCATGATGGTGCGGTTCATCCTCTCGGCAATAGTATTATGCTAAGGTGTACCAGGAACTGCCATCTCATGTTGGATCCCATGTGACCTACAATAATCATTATATAATCATATATACTCACCACCATTATCTGATCTTATGCATTTTAATTGCCTTTTTGTCTCCCTTTCAACCCTGACATGGAACTCTTTGAAGACATTAATAACTTGATCTTTGGTCTTCAAAGCATAGGCCCAAACTTTCCTGGAAAAATCATCTATAAAAGTGACAAAATAAAGTGCACCACTTATACCAAGAACATCAACAAATCCACTAGGAGTTTTTGTTCTCAAAAGACCATATACATCTGTATAAACATGGTCTAAGGCATGCATTTTTCTACAAAAAGCAGGACTAGCAAATGAAACTCTATGTTGTTTACCTGCTAAACAATCAATACAAGGGTTCAGATGTATACCTCTGAGGTCTAGCAATACCTCTCTCTTAGAAAGAGCTTGCAGTCCATTCTCGCTCATATGTCCTAGTCGCCTATGCCACAACTCCATGTTGAAGTCTTTTTCTGTTGTATTTAACTGCTCACCATAAGCTTTAGCTTGTAACCTGTACAAAGTATAACATTTCTTTCCATTAGCTATAACAAGAGAACCCTTACTGAGTTTTCATTGCCCTCTATGAAACCTGCTATCATAGTTTTCATAATCTTGCCTTCCAACTGAAATTAAATTCAGCCTCAAGTCAACTACATGCATTACATCCTTAAGAACCAACTTACAACCAAGGTTGGTCTTTAAATGGATATCACTTATGCCCATGATGTCTACTGTGCCATAGTTGCCCATCTTGACAACACCAAAATTTTCAGACCTGTATGTAGAAAAAAAACTCCCTCCGTGGTATAGCATGATAAGAAGCACCTGTGTCAATCACCCACTCAAGATCCTGACACATACAAGAAAAAATATCATCAGAATGAGACAAAATCAAATAATCACCACCTTGCACTGTAGCTATGATATTATCTTTTGACTCTATAGACTCCACTTCTTTTCCCTTTTTCTTGCTCTTCTTAGGTTGCTTATATTTGTTTTTGTAATGTCCTTTCTCACCACAGTTATAACAAACAATATCTTTTCTTGATCTTGACTTGTTCCTACTCATGCGTGAACTATTTCTAGACTTTGACCTTCCTCTGTTCTTTGAGATAATTGCCTGTGAATCATTCTGAGATGTTGCTGAACTCTTTCTTCTCAACTCCTCATTCGACAAACTGCTTGTTACTTAACTCATAGTGATAACACCATTTGACGCAGAATTACTGAAGGAAACCACTAGTATCTCCCAATTTTCTAGTAATGAACTGAGTAGTAACAATCCCTACAACTCATCATCAAGAGACATTTTCATAGAGGATAACTAGTTAGTAATACTTTGCATTTCATTCAAATGCTCAACAATAGAAGCACCCTCTCTATATTTTAGGTTCACAAGTTTTCTAATAAAAAAAGCTTTGTTGCCAGTTGTTTTTCTTTCATAGAGACTTTCCAACTTTTTCCAAAGAAAATATGTAGAAATTTCAGTAGAAACATGGTAAAAGACACTATCATCAAGCCACTGTCGAATAAACCCAATTGTTTTTCGATCTAACCTCTTCCACTCATCATCTGTCATAGTTATGGGTTTTGCACTATCCCCCTACAAAGGTCCATACAAATCTTTGCAATACAAGAGATCTTCCATTCTTGGTTTCCATATCATCCAATTGTTTCCATTTAAACTAATCATGCGATAAACACTACTGGCCTCCATGTTCAAATACAAAAATTAAAACCAAAACCCTTGCTCTGATACTAGTTGATGGGGATATAAAGCGGAATAACTTTTATATATGAACAAATACTAGCAGATCATGATATGCAGCGGAATTAAATGAAATCATAATCAAATAGAAAACCAAGATATACGTGGAAAACCCCTCCAATATGAAGGGGAAAAACCACGGGGCAAACTAGAGATAATCCACTATGAGAATAATGAATATACAAATCTCAATGTCTTGCCCTAAACCCTAATAACGACGATAAGAGAATAACTGAGATACAAGGATCACGTCACTGTCCACAATATCTAATACCTCCCCAAGTAATCACAGTAAGAATCTACTGTAGATTTGATCTAACCTAAGATGAGAATACTACTAGATGATTGAAAACAGTCTCTCTACGTTGTACTTGTTTTCTTCCCTTTCTTTCTCTTGTTTTTCTGCCTTTTTCTTCTCCTCTTTGCTACTGCAAAGCTCTCCACGTTGCTGCCCTTTTCTGCCCAAAAACACAGCCACCTCCTTTGTGCCTAAATGCAGCCACCACACCCCCCTTATATTGATCTAGGGTTAGGTTAAGAAGGGGTGGGGGCTATGGGCTAATAAAGCCCACATGGGCTGAATATGGGCTATCAGCCCAACAGACCCGATGATATATTGATCTACCTTATCTATCTTGATCAATTGTAAAACTCTGATTTGTCTAAACCAATCTTATCAGATTTCTTGAACCAATCTCCAAATATGAAATCAATTTGATCAACATAATCATTAGTATAGAAATCTATTTTTTTTTTATCATAGAATATTCATCAGTCCTTATAACTACTAGTTATTAGATAATGGTGATCTTGAAATCATATTTGTGACATCTTTTGAATCTTTAATTATCGACTTTAATTTTTTTTTCTTTAGGCTGAACAAAGACTTTTACACTTACAATGAAAAGAAAATCATCTGCACTAATAAAATCAATATTATCCATATTGTCTAAATCTTGTTTGATCTTGACTTCTTCAATCGTAGAAAAATGCATCACACGTGATGATATTTCTTACCCATTTTCAATTGATAAAGGATCTTCAGTTTCTTCTAATTTTGAATAATGTAATTATTTTGATTTATTTTCAAACAACATACAAGGATATATATGTTGTGCCATTCAGTTTATTCTAATTTTGCATCATACACTTCTTCTGATTTATTTTCAAACTGTATAGGATGAAATATATTCAGTGTCTGATTCTCATACACTTTGAACTATTACTAGTATGTTAATAGAAGCACAAATAATATGTATATGTTACCCTCACTTAGTGATATTGTTTGTGATATCTATGCTTCATAAAATTTATAAATGACATGCTCATATTTTCGGCTTTTTAGTTTGAAGTACATATTTTCAAAAAATATCATTCTTAGAATTTTATGAAATATTGATTGAGAATGCATAAGCATTAGTATTTATGTTAAGTATAGTATAACAAGTCAAACTATACTAGCGGACTTGAATACGAGAATATGTTGTGGTAATAATCATGCAAATTGTGACTAGAAGTGGTGGTTGAATTTTAATCGGCTTTTAGTGAATCTCAAGGCTTAAATTCATTTGACTATGATTAACATTAGAAAGTTTAACTTTTAAACATTATTTAACATAAGCTACTTAGGTATGGATGGAGTAATAAAAAAATTAATGACGACGAAAATCAAATAGGAGTATTATACCAAATGTTGAGATGCTTAAGTGAGATAAAAAGATGATTTTAGACCAAAAATATCATCTATGTCAAATTAAATTAAACTTAATTGAAGTTTCTACAATATTAAAATGATACTAGTAAATGAAAAAAAAAACCATGAAATAAGGTCAAATGGGATTGAACCATTAACCTCAAGATAACTTTTAAGCACCTCTACCTTATTTGACCTCATTCTCTTTACTAACCTAATAACTCATGACCTTTTCTTTCTTTCTTTGGCTATTCTCTCAACTTTTCTTAAGGTGGTCAAGAAACCCAAGTTCTAAGGAAGATTGAGATAAGAAAAACCCCAAATCTTCCCTTTCTATACTTAGGGTTTCAGTTTTATACATTATAGGTTGATTATTCAACTGCTTTTGAGTAATCTAGACTTCAAATTTATCTTTAATTTTTTGATATATTTTATATAAATAGTTTATGATTCTAAAGGCTTGAGTATATGTTTAATCTGAGATTGGTGCATAGAGTTATTACTTTCCAAATTTAAGATAGTTAGAATCTCTAATTTTCTGAGAATGGATTCTATTCGAGTTGAATTGACCCTTAAAGAATATGATTAGGCTTTGTTCTTTTGAAATATTTTAAAATTTTTCTCTTATAATTTTGTGATATTTGGAATTGAAAAAATACCACTTCCGTACACTAAGATATGAGATTTATAAATTCAGATAGTCATAGCCCTTTCTTTAAGTTGTTGGTAGTTAAATTATGAGGATAGTTTAGTCAGTCTGAATAGTGAGAAAACAAATTCTTCATAATCATACGATGTTTATAGAGTGAATTATTAAAAAATTGATGATAAAATTTAAATGAATTTTTAGATTAAGAATATTTTATTTTATAAGAGATTTTATCAAATATGTGTTTACGAATTATTGCTATGAATTATCATAAAACACTAATTCAAGAGGTATAGTTCTTAATAAAGACATCTCATGTCTTTATATAGGATCCTAATTTGATAAGTGTATCACTCTCCGACATACTCGATCAATAAGAAACATGATCTTTCAAAGGCATCTTTATTTTTTATTTCAATCAGGTAAGTATAAGTTTAATTCGCTATAAAACATTGATCGTATAAATTATCGTATACATAACATATTTTAGAAAGCATGTTTCGATCTATAAGATCATCACGAGCTAAATGTTAATGTATAAATTTTGTAAGCATAAAAATATATTAATTATGATAAAAATATCTTGTGTATATGTATATATTATGATGTGTGATGTGAAAGTACATGTATTTTCCATAATATATATTGTAGGAGTGCATTGATATGTTATGGCGTATAATGCACATATATGATATTATGTGTAGTGTAGGAGTATATATATATATATATATATATATATATATATATATATATATATATATATATATATATATATATATATATATATATATATATATATATATATATATATATATATATATATATATATATATATATATATATATATATATATATATATATATATATATTATGATGTGCGGTGTGAGACTACTCGTATATATTATGACGTGTGATGTAGGAGTGCTCGTATATATTATTACGATAATGTATGGTGTGAGAGTACCCATGTATGTTATAATTTGAGGTGTTGAAATATATGGATTTGCTATATTTCCTACATGTGCGAATAAGTATTTAAATTATTTTAACATAAAATTTTACCTCCTTATTATGCATATACTATGCTGTAGGGTTATGCATGCTGTATACGTCACATGATGTGATGTCTATCGTTAAGTGTCTTATGTCAATGATCTTGAAATATTGTATATATGATATGATACATACTCACTTGAATAAGACAATATATATTTATGCTTATTGAGTGATTACTCACTATAAACCCTAATTTGTAAGTAAGGATACTAAAATTCCTCCCAAGTTATTGGGTAGAGAAGTGAGTACATGCAAGCCCAAGATAGTATAGATATAGATGATGACATATGGGCATATTTTGTGTATAAATTTTTGACATGTTATGTTTGTGTTTTACATTGGTCAGATATTATAATTATAATATGATTTATCAATTGAGGAGAACACATACTTTTCTCTCTATAGAGGAGAACACATACTTTTCTTAGGGAATGATTTGCTTGTCAAAGTTGTAACCTTATTCTACCAAATTAAATAGTTGTGGTTGATTTTATTGTTTAACGGACGAATGTGTCTATCTTAAATTTTTAGTTTTCATCGTTCTCCTGTTGAAAGTTTGTCATGTAAAATGGATGCGCAAGTAGCACTGGATAGGTATGGGATACACAAGGTATGCATGAGAGTTCTTAGTTGACTTTAACTATTTAATTCTTCATGGGTAGATGATCATGTTGTTGAAGGTGGATGGCATCTTAGATTAGTATTAAAGTTTAAACTTGCTTCGCCAAATAATAGTTAAAGTTATTGTTGCACAAAAATATTTTGCTTTGGTAGGATAAGGAATTTGTATTTTTTTTTTTTTGTACAAATTAGAAGTAACCATAGCCATAGATCACAGAAAATAATTTTCAAATGATAAATATATTATTATATATATTCAAGCCATTTTTCATGCTTTAAGAAGTCGACTCTAAATACTTTAGACATCTCATATGTTTAGAAAATATTTATTTCTATATAATGAATGCATTAGGAAGCCACAATATTTGTATTCAAATGATAGAATTTCTTTCGATCCATATTATTTGCAATATGCAATTTTTAATCCGAGGAAATCCTCGATCGAATAATAGATCAAGGCAAAACCTTGTTGGAGGGAAAAACCCTAACCAGAAAAGTTAGGGTGAAAAAACCCTCCGTGAGCCTACTCAAGGGGAGGCTCAACCGATTTCTTTACCCACAACCCGGGTCTAGTAAAGGAAAAAAAAAGAAAGAAAAGCTCACAGCCCGAGCTAGGCCCTTACTTGATGCTCTATCTCAAATCAACTCCAAAAAAGAATTCCACTTGCATATATGTTTGTCAAACTCAAAACAAATAGTGCAATTTACGATGAAAATAAAGTTCGAGTAGCATCAACATCCATGTGTATCCAATGTAAAACCAACAGGTATGATAATTCTTCAAAAAACTAATATGAGAAAGAAATCAATGAAAATTATAATGAGTTTGCTCATAAATGATGGCGCAAAGAAATAAAGAGGGTCGACCCGATGATATATCAATTGTGTGGTCCTCCTGAATGATTACGCCGAAGAAGTTACTTATTTAGAAATTTCTAATATGGCTACAATAAATTCCGAGAAAACCAAGACACGATGCAAACTCTAGAATGTATGAAGAGAGTGCGTCCAACGAGATCATGCAGCCGAATACCATGAACAAAGAAACATCATGAGCAAAGAAGACGATTATGCATGCAACTGAAAAAAACAAACGGAAGAAAGAACGAACCAACAATGAGAGCTTCATTGTTGATCCTTCTTGATCGAATTCCGCCAGCCAACTTGCGCGCGAGAGAAGGAGAAACAACCTTGGTCGGGAGAAGACGAAGAGGGAGACGAGCGGGGCAGAAGACAGGCTTGGTTCTTGATCGCCTTCCGCCGCCGAACGAGAAATAACCTTCGCCGAAAGAAGTCGAAGACCAAGAGGGAGACGAGCGGGAGAAGACAGACTTCCTAGAGAGGATAAATAGCCTTCGTGGGGGAGAAGATGGGGCGGGAGAAGAGCGGTTTCGTTCTTGACCGCCTTCTGCATAGAAAGCGCGCGATCGAGAGAGCATGCGGTGAGGCCCGATGTAAGCCACGTCATGTAATCTTTCAGATTCGTGCTTGATGAATCAGCCCACCAGCTTTAGATTGCACCCATTAGCATAGGAAAGAAAGCAGTCATGATAACGAGCCGCAGAATCTAAACATGCATCACTCCAAATTCGTCGACAAGATATATGTCTCATGGCTCTTTTAACTTTTTATTAATCTCAAAGGATCATATTGATGCCGAGTGGTCAAGCTCGGTGGCCTACCAACTTTTATCTTCTTCGTATGGTTGGTTAGCTTCTTCCACTTATCTAAAGTTTTCCTAGTTTTTCTATCCTCTTATCTTATGTTTTTAGTTTCTCTCGGGTAGAGAAGATAAGCTATCATCTTAGGAAGAATTCTCTCCGTAACTAGATCATCAAGTGCCATATAGAGTATGTCTTTAATGGCTACAACCTCAAGACATATATTTTATCGTGCCCTAGGACATCCATGTCAGTCGACTCAGCAATCACACTTCGTCTCCCAAGACATCAACATCCAGTAACATTCTATTCTGAATCTCACCTAAACCATACATGCATGAGTAAAATAGGATGTTACTCTCGAATTCTGTTACTATTATCGTTAGGAGTGTAAAGAAAGAATAGATAATCTTTAAATGAAAATATACTAATTTACTAAATAAAATGATAAGATTCCTAATGTACATAGTGATTTTGACACATACACATAATGAGAACCTTTTACTAAAAGAAAAACACACTCATACAACATGTTTAAAAATTATAAACATACAAATATCTACAGCTCATCATCCATATTTGCTCGCATGTACTAACTTCCCGGCCCAATCACTAGGGTGGGATACTAGTATCTTCACTAGTAACATAGGGTCAATAGTGAAAAATCAGTAGTATCTTTACTTGTAAAGTAAGTATAAGCCTTTATATCTTTACTTAGCTAAGCATATATCGTTTTACATATATAAGATTTCAAATTCATCGACGAAAGATATTTAAAGGTAAACACATCATCATATGACTTCATTAGCAAGCATAACCTTTTAACTTATCATATGCAAAATAAAGAGGTAAAATTCTATATCAAAATAATTAAAAATGCTTAAATGCACATGAAAGAAACATAGCAAATTTATAGACTTCTATACCACATATCATAATATATATATGCACTTTCGCACACAATACTGTCACGGACAAACTTCGATACAGGGTGTTTGATTAATGCTTATGTATGTCCGTGTCTTTTGGCATGTTCATGCCTTGTACAACATGTAGAGGGGCGGCCGAAGGCATAATAGTCCCATTTTAGTTGGGTTGGTGGCCTCTTTAGGCTTGTAAATAAAGGTTGTGTCATGTGGACACGTGCGAGAGCTTTTCGGTCTGTAATGGACCATTTTACCCTTTGTTGTGCCACTGTTCAGAGTTTGTAAAGTCTGTTTGTATTTTACATTGTCTATAAAGTGTTTTTCGGACATGTCTGCTTGTGGATCCCGATTAAGGCGTTCTTTTTAACCCGTTCTCTCTTTGGTTGGTCCTAAGGGACAATGGGAGGCTTCGGGGAAGCTGACCTTTGCAGACGGACACGCAAGGGTGTCGCACGACTTAGGCAAATCCAGCTAAGTCCGTGTCATATGGTATCAGAGCGGGACAAGCACTCATAGAAACACTTGACATGCAAACGTGGGGGACCTAGCGGGGCTGCGTTGAGGGCAGTTAGCAATGCGCGACCGTTTGAGGGAAAACGAGCATGGAGATGTAGGGAAAAGAGTCGCTCAGAGGAGCGGGCATCTGAGATTGGCATTCAGAGGAATGGCCAACCCTTCGCGCAAGAGGCACCACGAGAACAGGCAAGCTTGGAAGAATCTGGAGCGCACAAAGGTTGGGATGGCTGAGTTTGAGCTATGGCTCAACGTTGACAAATTTACTTGATGGTGCTCAAGGCAAGCGAGGCGCTTGGCAAAGGTCGAGACCATGCAAAGTGGAATGAGTTGCTCAGCGACCGAAAGAGTTATGCAAAGCTCACAAAGGTGAGGGGAATTGCTAACTTGAAGAATTTGGTACTCATGCATGGGCTTGTATGCGGACGATGGAATGTTCATGGCCATCCCAAGGCGGTCGAGACTCGGCGCCATGGAGCATTGAAACTTTCTCTTCGGCATGCGAAGGATACGTCCGGAGGAGGCTGAAGTGTGCAACGAGTTCAGCAGCGGTGGCTGTATTGACGTGGAGGCGCAATCTAGCAAGTGCGTTTGCAAGAGGCAGAACAATGCACAGTTTGTTCAGCAGATCAGAGTAGTCCAAGGGGATGGTGATCTTCGAAACGAAGAGAGATGTTGCTCCAACGGGACAGTTATCCAGGAGGGATAAGTCTCGGCTCTCCAGAGGGAGAATCATGTGAGACGGACTTCACATGTTGAGGAGGAGTACCTCACAAACAACAACTCCACGAAGCTCAATGGACCGAGCAAGCAGCGAGGAGTTGTCGCATGATCTCGCTCGAGAGAATGCATTGGTGGATGCATTGCGAGATCAAGTGGGGGAGCGACCTAAAGCAACTTAAATGAAGGCACACTTGGAGTCGATGTGGAGATCGGACTCAAGGGAGGGCTGACCCGTGGAATGGTGGGCGTGAGGGCCACCATCAACTCAATGCAAAAACGAGGAGCGAAGCAACTTGGGGGTAACTTGGCGAAGTACCCAAGCCGCATGAAGGGAGCCAGCAGAGAAGTTGGAACATGGAACATAAGCACAGTGCTTTCCTTAGACAGAGGTCAAAGACATGAACTCTTGCAGAGGCAAGAGTAGGATCATGTTGTTCCATGGGTCCTTCATTCTGACGGAGCAGACTCATCTTGCATGGTGCCAAAGACGAAGGGAGCTTCTGGGCACATGCACCTTATCTCGGAGGAGCATTTGATGGAGGAACTAAGGCGACTCAATTTGCGGAGGCGAAGTTGGGTTCAGAAGGCCTTAGCACGGGGCAAGAGGATGCAGAGGCAGATACTCTTGAAGAATATGCCACAGTGTTGTCATTCGAGTTGCTATGAAGGAAGCAGTGCGCAGCGGAGATTGTGCTGGTAGGGGCAGAGGCCCAGGATCCAAACAATGGTGCACAAACTACAGTGAAGTTGGTGGACTTCGGGAGCTACTAGGCGACGGACTGTCCTAGAGCAGTGCTTCATCTAGGTGTGACCCAAGAGTGGGTGGATGAAGGTCGATTGCCAAAGGAGCGAACAAAATCGAAGATGGAAGTGACCCTGCGATGTATTGGCAGAGGCCACACATGGAGGGTTCACAATTCGAGTTTATTCCACAAGGATCAGAATGCAATGGAGATGTCACCAGGAGGCGACATGGTGCAGCGGATCGTGGTGGAACAATTCGTGGCAATGCGATACACACAACAGAGTCCTGGGAGGGACTGGATCATATGGAGGTATGATCGGGAGCTACTGGAAGCTCCACTTCGGTGAACAACACGACGGCAAGAAGGGCTATGGATTCAAGGAGTGAAGGCCATGGTACCGCAGAGGCGGGTCTTCCGGGCGTGCATCGAATTTTGCATCGGATGGAAACCTTGGTCATCAGCATATGGGGGCTGTGTTCCACTAAGGGAAAAGTTCGAATGCAAGTACCAGTGAGTCCCATGGGAGGGACTTGATCATGCAGAGGTATGATCGAAGCAGCTGGAGAGTTGGACTGCTCTAGAGCTCATATTCGCTTAAGGGAGCCCGGCAAGTCAGAGGACAAGGCCGAGTAAGCGAACGTTGCTACCAAGGAAGCTAAGGAGAACAGAATCGGTGCAAACCCTACAATGTGATGGCAGAGGCCATGCATGGGAGTTGCAGTCTGTCTTTCCATCGACTAAACAGACTGCTTGGAGAACACAGAGGTGTTGAAGCAGGAGGTCGAAAGGGGCGAGGAAGCGACGACGAGTCCAGCGGGACTTAACTACCCAAAATCAAGCATCAGTCAGAATGGAGGTGGACTCAGAGGAGTGCCACGGAGACAAATCTACTGATCGTGAAGAAAAGGGATACAGATGCGAGGAGACGGATAGTAGGGCCATGGGCATGGCAGCGCCATGGTACCGCAGAGGCGGGACTTCCGTGAAAGTCATTGATCCCTTGCTCTCACGGAGGGAGAGCACTTGGTCGTGAAAGGGGCCGAGGAGGTGGAGCATGCAGAGGCAATCTCCAAGTATCGAGACAAGGCTGAAGGGAAGAGGCCAAGAAACTTCGTAAGACCGGTGTCAACAAGTTTCTCATCAAGATAGCCGTAAGTGAAGGACTTCGGGTCATGCAAGAGTGCACGACCAAGGAACGAAGCTAGCAGTACGCGGTGCTGTACCTTTGCTACTCAGTGGAGTAGGCGGCAGGGTTGATGGAGAAGACGGTACAATCCCAGAGGCGACCTCATCTATCAGAGAATTACTCCAAGTTGGGGTGAAAACTTCCTGCATTCCAGAAGTTCAATGGCATTGAGAAGGTGAATCACAGTAGCTAACTCAACGCAAGGAGTGCAAACACTTCAAGTACTTCAGAAGTGTGAGCAAAGAGCAGGCGAAGGCCAGTAACCAGCTCGATGCATGAAGTACAACCTCGAGGAGGCGGGCGAAGTCAAGTAACCTTTGCCTTCTCAACTCTTAAGAGAATGGGCGAAACCGAGTACCCCAGTTCTCTTATTTATCCAGCAGAGGAGCTCTGCACAAGTTCAAAGACCCTTCGAGGACAATGGAAGACAATAGTTGTCAAATCCTCACCAACGGTGATCAGTGCTACTGAGAGTAGATTGTCCGCTTCATTTCCCAACGAAATGTCAATCGAAAGCGGAAGTGATGCGAACCTACTTGGATGTGACAACTAACTGAAAGAAGAGTCAATGAGCAGATTTTGTGGAGGAAGGACCCAAAACTTCAGAAGTTTACGAGGCGATGCTCGTTAAAGCTCCAACAAGCATCCACCCAGTTCAAGCAGCATGTGGAAATTTTGAGAAACTGGCGCATTAAGAATGGTCTTTTCCTTCATTTGGTGGATCCGCAAGAATCAACGAGGATCAACACAACTCAGCCAACCCCACACCAGAGTCAGAGTCATTGGTGAGTTGAAGCAGCATGGCGGATCAAAGGTTCGACTACTCAAAAACAGCAACGGAGAGCAGCTGGGAGCCAGGAGGTCCATTGCAGTTGGAGCAGAAGATTGAAGACTCAGCAAAGGCGAAGAGTTGCAGTGTTCACAAAGGCTTCGACGAGGACGTCGAAGGGATAAGTGGGGGAGAATGTCACGGACAAACTTCGAAACAGGGTATTTGATGTAATGCTTATGTATATCCGTGTCTTTTGGCATGTTCATGCCTTGTACAACATATAGAGGGGCGGCCGAAGGAATAATAGTCCCATTTTAGTTGGGTTGGTGGCCTCTTTAGGCTTGTAAATAAAGGTTGTGTCATGTGGACACGTGAGAGAGCTTTTTGGTCTGTAATGGACCATTTTACCCTTTGTTGTGCCACTGTTCAGAGCTTGTAAAGTCTGTTTGTATTTTGCATTGTCTATAAAGTGTTTTTCGGACATGTCTGCTTGTGGATCCCGATTGAGGCGTTCTTTTTAACCCGTTCTCTCTTTGGTTGATCCTAAGGGACAATGGGAGGCTTCGGGGAGGCTGACCTTTGCGGACGGACACGCAAGGGTACCGCACGACTTAGGCAAATCCAGCTAAGTCCGTGTCAATACGTCATAATATATATGTGCACTCGCACGCCGCACATCTTAATATATATATAGATTCCCACACCCTATGTCATAACATATATATGTATTGCATATCGTAATATATCTATGTACTCTAACAACTCATGTCATAGAAAACACATGCACTTTCATACCATATATCATTAGTTATACATAGATACAATATCTTTTTATCTCAAATTCGTATATTTTTATGCTTACAAAATATATACATTTATATTTTGCTCATGTCTAGCTAGTGATAATTATATCATTAAGAAATTCATATTTAGCTCGTGTCTGGCTAATGATAATTATGTCATTAAAAATATATTTTTTCAAAATATGTTACGAATATGATAAGACCACTATAATGCAATAAACTAAACTTATGCTTACCTAATTTAACTAAAAAATAAGGATGTTAGTGAAATGCCACATTCCTCGATGCTTAATTATGTTGGGGAGTGATACACCAAAAAATTAGGAGCATAAGGTCATGAGATACTTTAATTAAAAACCCTATCTCTTGAACTTTTGATTTATAATAACTCATAACAATAATTAAATATTTTTTTTCATAAAATCCTAAATAAAATATATTATACTCAATCTATAAATTTATCTAAATTGTACTATTAATTTTTTTTACAATTCACTCTATAATCAAAGAACTAGTTGGTATCACTCTAACTATCACACAATTTAGTGAAAAAAATTTTACTTCACTATTTTAAATAACAAAATTATCTTGAATTATCATGAAATATTCATAGAAACCTATGAGACATATAAAACTAAACTATATTATGTTATGCAGAAGCCGAGTTAGAACTATTTAAACTTATAAACCTCGTATCTTAGTGCATAGAAGGGATACTTACTCAATTCTAAATCCTACAAAGTCTTGAGGGAACCTTTTAAAATATATCAAAACTTCTTTTAAAATATATCCTACAAAATCTTGAGGGAACCTTTTAAAATATATCAAAACTTCTTTTAAAATATATCCGACAAAATCTTGAGGGAACCTTTTAAATTAAAGGATAATATCTAATAATATCCCTAAGGGGGTCAATTTAGCTCGAATAGAACTTCTTTTCATAAAATAAGAGATTTTAAGTACCTCAGATTGAGGCACTCATAATTCTATGTATCAATCTCATATTAATGTAATACTAGAGTCTAATTTGGTCTAACCATAATGATATTTCGGGCCTAAACTCATTTTTTAATCTCACCTATATTTCTCAATATTTTTAGTATAACACACTTCTTTGATTTATATTTTTATTTAAATTTTCATTACTCCATCCATAACTAAATAGCTTATTATCCTCTACATACATAATGTTTCAAATTTAAACTTTCTTACTTTAATTATTTTTAAACTAATTCAACCTGGGATTTACTTAAGTTTGATTGCAATTCAATTATCACTCGTAGTCATTATATGTATGTTTATTACCATAACTTAACTTCATACTCATATCCACTAGCACCTAAAAGCCTATTGCACCAAGGATCATGCCTTTTTTGTTATAAATATACTTAAACTAAACATTGATTCTTACGTATGCTCAACCAACATTTCCTAGAACACAAAAAATAATATTTTGAAAAGGATATACTTCAACTTTAAAAGTCGAAAACATGAGAATGTCATTTATCATATTTATTAAGTATGGATATTACAAATTATATCACTAAGTAAGGGTAATATATATAATTTATTTATAATTCTATTGATATTCTTATTATAATATAATGTCTGTAAGATTCTAGCACTATAAAACTAGGCACCCTCTACTCTCTCACTTGTTCGAAATCATAAAAAGAATCAAATAGAATAGAGGAGACTTTGAAACTAAAAGCTCATATTGAATATTAAAACTTTATAATATCTCAGAATCTCTAAGCCTTTGCTTTAATTTATCTTTTCTCTTTGTTGTATTCCTAAAGCATTACATGCATCCTTATTTATAGAGAGGTAAACTTAAGACTTTGACTTCAATGATGATATGAACTCCTATCTTGACTTGACTTTCTAAACTAAAATCCTATCTAATCATAAAGTTTGATTTAATATTCCAGCAGCCCCCCTAAATTAAACTTTATAAAAATAAATATTATAGAAAGTCTTAAAAATTGATGTAATCTCCTTCGATGTTGTTGTTGCATTTAGTTTTTTCTAGATTTTCTGAATTATAAGCCATGCAATCCATAATACCCATCCATGTGCTTGATCTACCTTATCTATCTTGATCAACTGTAAAACTCTAATTTGTCTAAACCAATCTTATCAGATTTCTTGAACCAATCTCCAAATATGAAATCAATTTGATCAACATAATCATTAGTATAGAAATCTATTTTTTTTTTATCATAGAATATTCATCAGTCCTTATAACTACTAGTTATTAGATAATGATGATCTTGAAATCATATTTGTGACATCTTTCGAATCTTTAATTAGCGACTTTAAAATTTTTTTTTTCTTTAGGCTGAACAAAGACTTTTACGCTTACGATGAAAATAAAATCATCTGCACTAATAAAATCAATATTATCCATATTGTTTAAATTTTGTTTGATCTTGACTTCTTCAATCGTAGAAAAATGCATCACACGTGATGATGTTTCTTTCCCATTTTCAATTGATAAAGGATCTTCAGTTTCTTCTAATTTTGCATCATGTAGTTCTTCTGATTTATTTTCAAACTACATACGAGGATATATATGTTGTGCCCTTCAGTTTATTCTAATTTTGCATCATACACTTCTTCTAATTTATTTTCAAACTATATAGGATGAAATATATTCAGTGTATGATTCTCAGACACTTTGAAATATTACTAGTATGTTAATAGAAGCACAAATAATATGTATACGTTACCCTCACTTAGTGATATTGTTTGTGATATCTATGCTTCATAAAATTTATAAATGACATGCTCATATTTTTGGCTTTTTAGTTTGAAGTACATATTTTCAAAAAATATCATTCTTAGAATTTTATGAAATATTGATTGAGAATGCATAAGCATTAGTATTTATGTTAAGTATAGAATAACAAGTCAAATTATACTAGCGAACTTGAATGCGAGAATATGTTATAGTAATAATCATGTAAATTGTGACTAGAAGTGGTAGTTGAATTTTAATCGGCTTTTAGTGAATCTCAAGGCTTAAATTAGTTTGACTATGATTAATATTAGAAAGTTTAACTTTTAAACATTATTTATCATAAGCTACTTAGGTATGGATGGAGTAATAAAAAAATTAATGGAGATAAAAATCAAATAGGAGTATTATACCAAATGTTGAGATGCTTAAGTGAGATAAAAAGATGAGTTTAGACCAAAAATATCATCTTTGTCAAATTAAATTAAACTCAATTGAAGTTGCTACAATATTAAAATTATATTAGTATATGAAGAAAAAAAAACCATGAAATAAGGTCAAATGGGAATGAACCATTAACTTCAAGATAACTTTTAAGCACCTCTACCTTATTTGACCTCATTCTCTTTACTAACCTAATAACTCATGACCTTTTCTTTCTTTCTTCAGTTATTCTCTCTAACTTTTCTTACAGTGGTCAAGAAACCCAAGTTCTAAGGAAGATTGAGATAAGAAAAAACCCAAATCTTCACTTACTGTACTTAGGGTTTCAGTTTTATACATTATAGGTTGATATTTTCAATTGCTTTTGAGTAATCTAGACTTCCAATTTATCTTTAATTTTTTGATATATTTTATATAAATATTTTATTATTCTAAAGGCTTGTGTATATGTTTAATCTGAGATTGGTGCATAGAGTTTTTTACTTTCCAAATTTAAGGTAGTAAAAATCTCTAATTTTCTGAGAAGGGATTCTATTCGAGTTGAATTGACCCTTGAAGAATATGATTAGGCTTTGTTCTTTTGAAATATTTTAAAAAATTTCTCTTATAATTTTATGATATTTGGAATTGAAAAAATACCACCTCCATACACTAAGATATGAGATTTATAAATTCAAATAGTCATAGCCCTTTCTTTAAGTTGTTGATAGTTAAATTATGAGGATAGGTTAGTTAGTCCGAATAGTGAGAAAACAAATTCTTCATAATCATATAATGGTATAATAGATATTAACTAATTCATTTGTTTATAGAGTGAATTATTAAAAAATTAGTGACTTAGGCAATGCAAGCTAAATTAGCATCTTTGTCGTAGGTGATATCCATTTAAAGACCAATCTTGGTTGTAAGTTGGTGCTTAAGGATGTAAGGCATGTGGTTGACTTGAGGCTAAATTTAATTTCAGTTGGAAGGCTAGATGATAAAGACTATGATAGTAGGTTTCACAGAGGGCAATGGAAACTCAGTAAGGGTTCTCTTGTTATAGCTAATGGAAAGAAATGTTATACTTTATATAAGTTGCAAGCTAAAGCTTATGGTGAGCAGTTAAATACTACAGAAAAAGACTTCAGCATGGAGTTGTGGCATAGGCGACTATGACACATGAGCGAGAAGGGACTGCAAGCTCTTTCTAAGAGAGAGGTATTGCCAGACCTCAGAGGTATACATCTGAACCCTTGTATTGATTGTTTAGCAGGTAAACAACATAGAGTTTCATTTTGCTAGTCCTGCTTTGTCTAGAAAAATGCATGCCTTAGACCATGTTTATACAGATGTATGTGATCTTTTGATGACAAAAACTCCTAGTGGATTTGTTGATGTTCTTTGTATAAGTGGTACACTTTATTTTGTCACTTTTATAGATGATTTTTCAAGTAAAGTTTGGGCCTATGCTTTGAAGACCAAAGATCAGGTTATTAATGTCTTCAAAGAGTTTCATGCTAGGGTTGAAAGGGAGACAGAAAGACAATTGAAATGTATAAGGTCAGATAATGGTGATGAGTATACATGATTATATAATGATTATTGCAGGTCACATGGGATCCAACATGAGATGACAGTTCCTGGTACACCTCAGCATAATGCTATTGCAGAGAGGATGAATCGCACCATCATGGTAAAGATCAGATGTATACTTTCACAGGCCAAGCTACCCAAAAGGTTTTGGGATGAGGCTTTGAGGACTATAGTTGATGTGATCAACTTATCACCATGTACAACCCAAGATGGTGATGTTGCAGAGCATGTATGGTCAGGGAAAGATGTTTCCTACAAGCATTTGAGAGTATTTGGTTATCATGCATTTGCATATATTCCAGACAATGAGAGATCCAAGCTGGATGGTAGGTCAAAAGAATATATTTTTCTTGGCTACACATATGATTATTTTGGTTACAGGCTTTGGGATCCAGAAAAGCAGAAGGTGTTTAGAAGCTGAGACGTAGTCTTCTTTGAGGATCAAACTTTTGAAGATTTGAAGAAGAAGGCACCAGCCAATACTTCTACAGAAGGATTAGCAGATTATGACCCAATTACTCCTCCAGTATATCAAGGTGATAGGGGAGATGTGCAGGAAGATAGTATAGAGCCTGATGTTAATCTACCTCTAGGATATGTTGAGCAAGAAGAAGTTGGAGAGCAACTTCCCGCAGAACCTCAATTGAGAAGATCTTCTAGACAACGTCAACCTTCCAAAAGATACTCTACAGATGAGTATGTGATGCTTACTGATACAGGTGAACTAGAGAGTTACCAGGAAGCAGTTGAAAGTGAACAGAAAGAGAAGTGGTTAATTGCTATGCAGAAAGAGATGGATGCTCTTCAGAAAAACCACACTCAAGAATATTGTTCTCAACCAAAGTACAAAACTAGATTGGTTGTGAAAGGCTTTGGTCAAAAGAAAAGTATTGACTTTGAAGAGATTTTTTCTCCTGTTGTTAAAATGTCTTCTATTTGTGTTGCTATTAGTATTGCTGCTAGCCAGGACTTGGAGGTTGAGCAATTAGATGTGAAGACTGCTTTCCTTCATGGGGATTTGGAGGAGAAAATTTATATGGAGCAACCAGAAGGCTTCAAAGTCAAAGGTAAAGAGAACTTTGTCTACAAATTGAAGAAGAGCTTGTATGGGCTAAAGCAAGCTCTAAGACAGTAGTATAGAAAGTTTGATTCATTTATGATAGAAAATGGATACAAAAGAACAGTTCCAGATCATTGTGTGTACATCAAATAGTTTAGTGAGAATTTTATTATTCTCTTACTTTATGTTGATGACATGCTTATTCTTGGAAAAGATATGTCTAAAATTGACAGATTGAAGAAAGAGCTAAGTGAGTCTTTTGCAATGAAGGACATGGGGCCAGCAAAGCAAATACTGGGAATACAGATTTTCCGTCACAAGAAAAATAAGAAGATTTGGTTGTCACAAGAGAAATACATCGAGAAGGTATTGGAAAGATTCAGTATGAGCAATGCAAAACCAGTTGGTTCTCCTCTTGCAGGTCACTTCAGTAGTCTGAAATTTAATATATGCAATGGTATGTACGAGGCTAGACATCGCATATACAATTGGTGTTACTAGCAGGTTTCTTGCAAATCCAAGCAAAGAGCACTGGGCAGTAGTGAAGTAGATTTTTAGATATCTCAGAGGGAGCTCTAAGGTTTGTTTAAGCTTTTGAGGTGGACCGCATATGTTAAAAGGTTACCTAGATGCAGATATGGTAAGAGATATAGATACGAGAAAGTCTACTTCAGGTTATGTACTTATTTTTGCAGGGGGAGCTGTGTCATGACAATCCAGGTTACAAAGGTGTTTTGCTCTCTCTACCACAGAAGCAGAATATATTGCTGCTAGAGAGGTATGCAAAGAAATGATATAGATGAAAGAATTCTTACAAGAATTGGGGCTGAAACAAGAAAATTATATGGTGCATTGTGATAGCCAAAGTGTCATCCATTTGTGTAAGAACCTAATGTTTCATTCCAAGTCAAAGCATATAGATGTCAGATACCATTGGATTCAAAATGTATTTGAAGAGAAGCAGTTGCAGCTTCAAAAAATTCACACAGATGACAACGAAGAAGACATGTTGACAAAGACATTACCAAAAGAAAGACTGGAGATATGCCGACAACTGGTCGGCATGGCTTCACATTGAGGAGTCATGTGACAGCTTCCCTTATGGGCTAAAGGGGGAGGTTGTTGGGCTGACAGCCCATATTCAGCCCATGTGGGCTTTATCAGCCCATAGCCCACACCCCCTCTTAACATAACCCTAAATCAATATAAGGGGGCGTGGTGGCTGCATTTAGGCACAATGGAGGTGGCTGTGATTTTGGGCAGAAAAGGGCAACAAAGTGGAGAGTTTTGCAGCAGCAAATAGGAGAAGAAAAAGGTAGAAAAACAAGAGAAAGAAAGGGAAGAAAATAAGGATAACGTAAAGAGACTATTCTCAATCATCTAGTAGTGTTCTCACCTCCGGTTAGATCAAATCTATAGTAGACTCTTGCTGTGATTACTTGGGGAGGTTTTAGATATTGTGGACAGTGATGTGATCCTTGTATCCCAGTTATTCTCTTGTGATTGTTGCCAGGGCTTAGGTCAAAAGATTGAGATTTGTATATTTATTATTCTCATAGTGGATTAACTCTAGTTTGACCCGTAGTTTTTACCCTTCATATTGGAGGGGTTTTCCTCGTATATCTTGGTGTTCTAGTTGATTGTGATTTCATTTAATTTCACTGCATATCATGACTTGCTAGTATTTGTTCATATACAAAAGTTATTCCGCTTTATATCGCCATTAGGGTCGACCCACTTTATTTCTTTGCGTTGTCATTGATGAGCAAACTCATTATAATTTAATTGATTTCTTTCTCATATTATTTTTTTGAAGAATTTTCATACCAATTTTGTGTTGGTTTTACATTGGATACACATGGATTTTGATCCTACTCGAACTTTATTTTCATCGTAAATCGCATTATTTGTTTTGAGTTTGACAAACATATATGCAAGAGGAATTCTTATTCAGAGATGATTTGAGATGGAGTATCAAGTAAAGGCCTAGCTCGGACTGTGAGCTTTTCTTTCTTTTTTTTCCTTTACCAGACCCGGGTTGTGGGTAAAGAAATCGATTAAGCCTCCCCTTGAGTAGGCTCATGGAGGGTTTTTTCACCCTAACTTTTCTGGTTAGGGTTTTTCCCGCCAACGAGGTTTTCCCTTGATCTATTATTCGATCGAAGATTTCCTCGGATTAAAAATTATATATTACAAATAATATGGATCAAAAGAAATTCTATCATTTGAATAAAAATATTGTGGATTCCAAATGCATTCATTATATAGAAATAAATATTTTCTAAACATATGAGATGTCTCAAGTATTTAGAGTCAACTTCTTAAAGAATGAAAAATGGCTTGAATATATGTAATAATATATTTATCATTTGAAAATTATTTTCTGTGATCTATGGCTATGGTTACTTCTAATTTGTACAAAAAAAAAAAACACAAATTCCTTATCCTACCAAAGCAAAATATTTTCTTAGAACAATAACTTTAACTATTATTCGGCGAAGCAAGTTTAAACTTTATTACTAATCTAAGATGCCATCCACCTTCAACAACATGATCATCTACCCATGAAGAATTAATAGTTAAAATCAACTAAGAACTCTCATGCATACCTTGTGTATCCCATACCTATCCCATGCTACTTGTGAATCCATTTTACATAACAAATATTCAATAGGAGAACGAGGAAAACTAAAAATTTAAGATAGACACGTTCGTCCATTAAACAATAAAACCAACCACAACTATTTAATTTGGTAGAATAAGGTTACAACTTTGACAAAGAAATCATTCCCAAAGCAAAGTATGTGTTCCCCTCCATGTCACGGGCTTAGTTGGAATTGCCTCAGTCGTGAGGCACTCTTGCGGTAAAAACACGAACATAGCTTGCGTTGCCTAAGTAGCGAGGCACCCTTACGACAAAGATGCTAACTTAGCTTGCATTGCCTAAGTCACCATTTTTTTAATAATTCACTCTATAAACAAATGAATTAGTTAATATCTATTATACCATTATATGATTATGAAGAATTTGTTTTCTCACTATTCGGACTAACTAAACTATCCTCATAATTTAACTACCAACAACTTAAAGAAAAGGCTATGACTATCTGAATTTATAAATCTCATATCTTAGTGTACGGAGGTGGTATTTTTTCAATTCCAAATATCACAAAATTATAAGAGAATTTTTTTAAAATATTTCAAAAGAACAAAGCCTAATCATATTCTTCAAGGGTCAATTCAACTCGAATAGAATCCCTTCTCAGAAAATTAGATATTCTTACTACCTTAAATTTGGAAAGTAATAACTCTATGCACCAATCTCTGATTAAACATATACTCAAGCCTTTAGAATCATGAAATATTTATATAAAATATATCCAAAAATTAAAAATAAATTTGAAGTCTAGATTACTCAAAAGCAGTTGAAAATATCAACCTATAATGTATAAAACTGAAACCCGAAGTATAGTAAGGGAAGATTTAGGGTTTTTCTTATCTCAATCTTCCTTAGAACTTGGGTTTCTTGACCACTGTAAGAAAAGTTGAGAGAATATCTGAAGAAAGAAAGAAAAGGTCATGAGTTATTAGGTTAGTAAAGAGAATGAGGTCAAATAAGGTAGAGGTGCTTAAAAGTTATCTTGAAGTTAATGGTTCAATCCCATTTGACCTTATTTCATGGTTTTTTTTTTCTTCATTTACTAATATAATTTTAATATTGTAGCAACTTCAATTGAGTTTAATTTAATTTGACAAAGATGATATTTTTGGTCTAAACTCATCTTTTTATCTCACTTAAGCATCTCAACATTTGGTATAATACTCCTATTTGATTTTCGTCGCCATTAATTTTTCATAAAATTCTAAGAGTGATATTTTTTGAAAATATGTACTTCAAACTAAAAAGCTGAAAATATGAGCATATCATTTATAAATTTTTTGAAGCATAGATATACAAACAATATCACTAAGTGAGGGTAACATATACATATTATTTGTGCTTCTATTAACATACTAGTAATAGTTCAAAGTGTATGAGAATTAGACACTGAATATATTTCATCCTATACAGTTTGAAAATAAATCAGAAGAAGTGTATGATGCAAAATTAGAATAAACTGAAGGGCACAACATATATATCCTCGTATGTTGTTTGAAAATAAATCAGACGAACTACATTATTCAAAATTAGAAGAAACTAAAGATCCTTTATCAATTGAAAATGGGAAAGAAATATCATCAAGTGTGATGCATTTTTCTACGATTGAAGAAGTCAAGATCAAACAAGATTTAGACAATATGGATAATATTGATTTTATTAGTGCAGATTATTTTATTTTCATCGTAAGCATAAAAGTCTTTGTTCAGCCTAAAGAAAAAAAAAATTTTTAAGTCGCTTATTAAAGATTCGAAAGATATCACAAATATGATTTCAAGATCATCATTATCTAATAACTAGTAGTTATAATGACTAATGAATATTCTATGATAAAAAAAAATAGATTTCTATACTAATGATTATGTTGATCAAATTGATTTCATATTTAGAGATTGGTTCAAGAAATCTGATAAGATTGGTTTAGACAAATCAGAGTTTTACAATTGATCAAGATAGATAAGATATATCAATATATCATCGGGTCTGTTGGGCTGACAGTCCATATTCAGCTCACAAGCCACACCCCCTCTTAAACTAACCCTAGATCAATATAAGGGGGGTGTGGTGGCTTCATTTAGGCACAACGGAGGTGGTTGCGTTTTTGGGCAGAAAATGGTAGCAATGTGGAGAGCTTTGCAGCAGCAAAGAGGAGAAGAAAAAGGCAGAAAAACAAGAGAAAGAGAGGGAAGAAAACAAGGATAACACAGAGAGATTGTTCTCATTTATCTACTAGTGTTCTCATCTTAGGTTAGATCAAATCTACAGTAGACTCTTACTGTGATTACTTGGGGAGGTTTTAGATATTGTGGACAGTGACGTGATCCTTGTATCCTAGTTATTCTCTTGTGATTGTTACTAGGGTTTAGGGCAAGAAATTGAGATTTGTATATTCATTATTCTCATAGTGGATTATCTCTAGTTTGCCCCGTGGTTTTTGCCCTTCATATTGAAGGGGTTTTCCACGTATATCTTGGTGTTCTATTTGATTGTGATTTCATTTAATTCCGCTGCATATCATAGCCTACTAGTATTTGTTCATATACAAAAGTTATTCCGCTTTATATCCCCATCAACTAGTATCAGAGCAAGGTTTTGGTTTTAATTTTTATATTTGAATATAGAGGTCAGTAATGTTTCTCGTATAATTAGTTTAAATGGAAACTATTGGATGATATGGAAACCAAGAATGGAAGATCTTTTGTATTGCAAAGATTTGTATGGACCTTTGCAGGGGGATAATGCAAAACCCACAACTATGACAGATGATGAGTGAAAGAGGTTAGATCGAAAAATAATTGGGTTTATTCGACAATAGCTTGATGATAGTATCTTTCACCATGTTTCTACTGAAATTTCTACATATTCTCTTTGGAAAAAGTTGGAAAGTCTCTATGAAAGAAAAATAGCTGGCAACAAAGCTTTTTTTATCAGAAAACTTGTGAACCTAAAATATAGAGAGGGTGCTTCTATTGCTGAGCATTTGAATGAAATTTAATGTATCACTAACCAGTTATCCTCTATGAAAATATCTCTTGATGATGAGTTGTAGGCATTGTTACTTCTCAGTTTATTACCAAAAAATTGGGAGACACTAGTGGTTTCCCTTAGTAATTCTACGTTAGATGGTGTTATCACTATGAGTCAAGTAACAAGTAGTTTGTTGAATGAGGAGCTGAGAAGAAAGAGTTCAGCAACATCTCAGAATGATTCACAGGCAATTATCTCAGAGAACAGAGGAAGGTCAAAGTCTAGAAATAGTTCACGTATGAGTAGGAACAAGTCAAGATCAAGAAAAGATATTGTTTGTTATAACTGTGGTGAGAAAGGACATTACAAGAACCAATGTAAGCAACCTAAGAAGAGCAAGAAAAAGAGAAAAGAAGTGGAGTCTATAGAGTCAAAAGATAATATCACAACTACAGTGCAGGGTGGTGATTATTTGATTTTGTCTCCTTCTGTTGATATTTGTTCTTGTGTGTCAGGATCTTGAGTGGGTGATTGACACAGGTGCTTCTTATCATGCTATACCACGGAGGGAGTTTTTTGCTACATACAGGTCTGAAAATTTTGGTATTGTTAAAATGGGCAACTATGACACAGCAGACATCATAGGCATGAGTGATATCCATTTAAAGACCAACCTTGGTTGCAAGTTGGTGCTTAAGAATGTAAGGTATGTGGTTGACTTGAAGCTGAATTTATTTTCAGTTGGAAGGCTAGATGATGAAGACTATGATAGTAAGTTTCACAAAGGGCAATGGAAACTCAGTAAGGGTTCTCTTGTTATAGCTAATGAAAAGAAATGACATACTTTGTATAGGTTGAAGGCTAAAGCTTATGGTGACCAGTTAAATGCTATAGAAAAAGACTTCAACATGGAGTTGTGGCATAGGCGACTAGGACACATGAGCGAGAAGGGATTGGAAGCTCTTTCTAAGAGAGAGGTATTGGCAGGCCTTAGAGGTATACATCTGAACCCTTGTATTGATTGTTTGGCAGGTAAACAACATAGAGTTTCATTTACTAGTCTTGTTTTGTATAGAAAAATGCATGCCTTAAACCGTGTTTATACAGATGTATGTGGTCCTTTAAGGACAAAAACTCCTGGTGGATTTGTTGATGTTCTTGGAATAAGTGGTGCACTTTATTTTGTCACTTTTATAGATGATTTTTCCAGGAAAGTTTGGGCCTATGCTTTGAAGACCAAAGATCAGGTTATTAATGTCTTCAAAGAGTTTCATGCCAGGGTTAAAAGGGAGACAGAAAGGCAATTGAAATGCATAAGATCAGATAATGGTGGTGAGTATACATGATTATATAATAATTATTGCAAGTCACATGGGATCCAACATGAGATGACAGTTCCTGGTACACCTCAGCATAATGCTATTGTAGAGAAGATGAACCGCACCATCATGGAAAAGATCAGATGTATGCTTTCACAAGCCAAGCTACCCAAAAGGTTTTGGGATGAGGCTTTGAGGACTACAATTGATTTGATCAACTTATCACCATGTACAACCCTAGATAGTGATGTTGCAGAGTATGTATGTTTAGGGAAAGATGTTTCCTACAAGCATTTGAGAGTGTTTGGTTGTCATGCATTTGCACATATTCCAGACAATAAGAGATCCAAGATGGATGGTAAGTCTAAAGAATGTATTTTTCTTGGCTACTCATATGATTATTTTGGTTATAGGCTTTGGGATCCAAAAAAACAGAAGGTATTTAGAAGCAGAGACGTAGTCTTCTTTGAGGATCAAACTTTTGAAGATTTGAAGAAGAATGCACCAGCCAATACGATTGAAGAAGTCAAGATAAAACAAGATTTAGACAATATGGATAATATTGATTTTATTAGTGCAGATGATTTTATTTTCATCGTAAGCATAAAAGTCTTTGTTCAGCCTAAAGAAAAAAAAAAAATTTAAAGTCGCTTATTAAAGATTCAAAAGATGTCACAAATATGATTTCAAGATCATCATTATCTAATAACTAGTAGTTATAAGGACTGATGAATATTCTATGATTAAAAAAAAAAGATAGATTTCTATACTAATGATTATGTTGATAAAATTGATTTCATATTTGGAGATTGGTTCAAGAAATCTGATAAGATTGGTTTAGACAAATCAGAGTTTTACAGTTGATCAAGATAGATAAGGTAGATCAAACATATGGTTGGGTATTATGGATTGCATGGCTCATAATTCCGAAAATCTAGAAAACACTAAACGCAGCAACAACAACGAAGGAGATTACATCAAGTTTTAAGACTTTTTACAATATTTATTTTTATAAAGTTTAATTTAGGGGGGGCTACAGGAATATTAAATCAAACTTTATGATTAGATAGGATTTTAGTTTAGACAGTCAAGTCAAGATAGGAGTTCGTATCATCGTTGAAGTCAAAGTCGTAAGGTTACTTCTCTATAAATAAGGACGCATGCAATGCTTTAGGAATACAACAAAGAGAAAAGATAAATTAAAGCAAAGGCTTAGAGATTTGAGATATTATAAAGTTTTAATATTCAATATGAGCTTTTTGTTTCGAAGTCTCTTCTATTCTACTTGATTCTTTTTTATGATTTCTAACAAGTGAGAGAGTAGATGGTGCCTGGTTTTATAGTGCTAGAATCTTACATACATTAAATTATAATAAGAAAATCAATAGAAGTATAAATAAATTATATGTATTACCCTTACTTAGTGATATAATTTGTTATATCCATATTTCATAATTATGATAAATGACATCACATGTTTTCGACTTTTATAGTTGAAGTACCTCATTTTCAAAAATATTATTTTTTGTATTCTAAGAAATGTTGGTTGAGCATGCATAAGAATCAATGTTTAGTTTAAGTATATTTATAACAAAAAAGGTTCTATTCGAGCTAAATTGACCCCCTTAGGGATATTATTAGGTATTATCCTTTTGATATATTTTAAAAGGTTCTCTCAAAATTTTGTAGGATTTAGAATTGAGTAAGTATCCCTTCTATGCACTAAGATATAAGGTTTATAAGTTTAAATAGTTCTAACTCGGCTTCTGCATAACATAATATAGTTTATTTTTATATGTCTCATAGGTTTCTATGAATATTTCATGATAATTCAAGATAATTTTGTTATTTAAAATAGTGAAGTAAAATTTTTTTCACTAAATTGTGTGATAGTTAGAGTGATACCAACTAGTTCTTTCATTATAGAGTGAATTGTAAAAAAAATTAATAGTAGAATTTAGATAAATTTATAGATTGAGTATGATATATTTTATTTAGGATTTTATGAAAAAAATATTTAATTATTGTTATGAGTTATTATAAATCAATAGTTCAGGAGATAAGGTTTTTAATTAAAGTATCTCATGACCTTATGCTCCTAATTTTTAGGTGTATCACTCCCCAGCATAATTAAGCATCGAGGAATGTGGCATTTCACTAACATCCTTATTTTTTAGTTAAATTAGGTAAGCATAAGTTTAATTTATTGCATTATAGTGGTCTTATCATATTCGTAACATATTTTAAAAAAAAATATTTTTAATGACATAATTATCATTAGCCAGACACGAGCTAAATATGAATTTCTTAATGATATAATTATCACTAGCCAGACATGAGCAAAATATAAATGTATATATTTTGTAAGCATAAAAAATATACGAATTTGAGATAAAAAGATATTGTATCTATGTATAACTAATGATATACGATATGAAAGTGCATGTGTTTTCTATGACATGCGTTGTTAGAGTACATAGATATATTACAATATACAATACATATATATGTTATGACATACGGTGTGGGAATCTACATATATATTAAGATGTGCGGCGTGCGAGTGCACATATATATTATGACGTATTGTGTGCGAAAGTGCATATATATATATTATGATATTTGGTATAGAAGTCTATGAATTTGCTATGTTTCTTTCATGTGCATTTAAGCATTTTTAATTATTTTGATACAGAATTTTACCTCTTTATTTTGCATATGATAAGTTAAAAGGTTATGCTAGCTAAAGAAGTCATATGATGATGTGTTTACCTTTAAATATCTTTCGTCGATGAATTTGAAATCTTATATATGTAAAACGATATATGCTTAGCTAAGTAAAGATATAAAGGCTTATACTTACTTTACAAGTAAAGATACTACTGATTTTTCACTATTGACCCTATGTTACTAGTGAAGATACTAGTATCCCACCCTAGTGATTGGGCCAGGAAGTGAGCACATGCGAGCAAATATGGACGATGAGCTGTAGATATTTGTATGTTTATAACTTTTAAACATGTTGTATGAGTGTGTTTTTCTTTTAGTAAACGGTTCTGATTATGTGTATGCATCAAAATCATTATGTACATTAGGAATCTTATCATTTTATTTAGTAAATTAGTATATTTTCATTTAAAGATTATCTATTCTTTCTTTACACTCCTAACGATAACAGTAAGAGAATTCGAGAGTAACATCCTATTTTACTCATGCATGTAGGGTTTAGGTGAGATTCAGAATAGAATGTTATTGGATGTTGATGTCTTGGGAGACGAAGTGTGATTGCTGAGTCGACCGACATGGATGTCCTAGGGCACGATAAAATATATGTCTTGAGGTTATAGGCCATTAAAGATATACTCTATATGGCACTTGATGATCTAGTTACGGAGAGAATTCTTCCTAAGATGATAGCTTATCTTCTCTACCCGAGAGAAACTAAAAACATAAGATAAGAGGATAGAAAAACTAGGAAAACTTTAGATAAGTGGAAGAAGCTAACCAACCATACGAAGAAGATAAAAGTTGGTAGGCCACCGAGCTTGACCACTCGGCATCAATATGATCCTTTGAGATTAATAAAAAGTTAAAAGAGCCATGAGACATATATCTTGTCGACGAATTTGGAGTGATGCATGTTTAGATTCTGCGGCTCGTTATCATGACTGCTTTCTTTCCTATGCTAATGGGTGCAATCTAAAGCTGGTGGGCTGATTCATCAAGCACGAATCTGAAAGATTACATGACGTGGCTTACATCGGGCCTCACCGCATGCTCTCTCGATCGCGCGCTTTCTATGCAGAAGGCGGTCAAGAACGAAACCGCTCTTCTCCCGCCCCATCTTCTCCCCCACGAAGGCTATTTATCCTCTCTAGGAAGTCTGTCTTCTCCCGCTCGTCTCCCTCTTGGTCTTCGACTTCTTTCGGCGAAGGTTATTTCTCGTTGGGCGGCGGAAGGCGATCAAGAACCAAGCCTGTCTTCTGCCCCGCTCGTCTCCCTCTTCGTCTTCTCCCGACCAAGGTTGTTTCTCCTTCTCTCGCGCGCAAGTTGGCCGGCGGAATTCGATCAAGAAGGATCAACAATGAAGCTCTCCGTTCTCCCTGCTCATCTCCCTCTTTGGCTTCGTCTTCGTCTTCTTTTGCCTGCGCCTGCAAGCCTCCTCCGCTGCCTCCTCCGGATCCCTGTCCGAGTGCGATGGCGGCCATGCTAATGGGTCCCATCTAAAGCTGGTGGGATAATTCATCAGGCACGAATCTCAAAGATAACATGACGTTGCTTCTTACATAGGGCCTCACCGCACGCTCTCTCACTCGCACGCTTTCTATGCGGAAGGCGGTCAAGAACGAAACCGCTAACCTCCCCCACGACAGCTATATATCCTCTCTCTCTCTGGCGGAAGGTGATCAAGAAGGAAGTCTGTCTTCTCTCGGCGACGATTATTTCTCCTCTCTCGCTCTCCTCTGTCAATCTCGTTGGCTGGCGAAAGGCGATCAAGAACCTAGCCCGTCTTCTCCCCCGCTCGTCTTCGTCTTCTCCCTGCCGAGGTTGTTTCTCCTTCTCTCGCGTGCGCGTTGGCCGGCGGAATTGGATCAAGAATGAAGCTCTCCTTCTCCCCGCTCGTCTCCCTCTTCGGCTTCGTCTTCCAATGCCTATCCCATACCTATCCAGTGCTACTTGCGCATCCATTTTACATGACAAACTTTCAACAGGAGAACGACGAAAACTAAAAATTTAAGATAGACACGTCCGTCTGTTAAACAATAAAATCAACCACAACTATTTAATTTGGTAGAATAAGGTTACAATTTTGACAAGCAAATCATTCCCTAAGAAAAGTATGTGTTCTCCTCTATAGAGAGAAAAGTATGTGTTCTCCTCAATTGATAAATCATATTATAATTATAATATCTGACCAATGTAAAACACAAACATAACATGTCAAAAATTTATACACAAAATATGCCCACATGTCATCATCCATATCTATACTATCTTAGGCTTGCATATACTCACTTCTCTACCCAATAACTTGGGAGTAATTTTAGTATCCTTACTTACAAATTAGGGTTTATAGTGAGTAATCACTCAATAAGCATAAATCTATATAGTCTTATTCAAGTGAGTATGTATCATATCATATATACAATATATCAAGATCATTGACATAAGACACTTAACGATAGACATCACATCATGTGACGTATACAGCATGCATAACCCTACAGCATAGTATATGCACAATAAGGAGGTAAAATTTGATGTTAAAATAATTTAAATACTTATTCGCACATGTAGGAAATATAGCAAATCCATATATTTCAACACCTCAAATTATAACATACATGGGCACTCTCACACCATACATTATCGTAGTAATATATACGAGTACTCCTACATCACATGTCATAATATATACGAGTAGTCTCACACCGCACGTCATAATATATATATATATATATATATATATATATATATATATATATATATATATATATATATATATATATATATATATATATATATACTCCTACACTACACATAATATCATATATGTGCATTATACGTCATAACATATCAATGCACTCCTACAATATATATTATGGAAAACACATGTACTTTCACATCACACATCATAATATATACATATACACAAGATATTTTTATCATAATTAATATATTTTTATGCTTACAAAATTTATACATTAACATTTAGCTCGTGATGATCTTATCGATCGAAACATGCTTTCTAAAATATGTTATGTATACGATAATTTATACGATCACTGTTTTATAGCGAATTAAACTTATACTTACCTGATTGAAATCAAAAATAAAGATGCCTTTGAAAGATCATGTTTCTTATTGATCGAGTATGTCGGAGAGTGATACACTTATCAAATTAGGATCCTATATAAAGACATGAGATCTCTTTATTAAGAACTATACCTCTTGAATTAGTGTTTTATGATAATTCATAGCAATAATTCGTAAACACATATTTGATAAAATCTCTTATAAAATAAAATATACTTAATCTATAAATTCGTTTAAATTTTATCACCAATTTTTTAATAATTCACTCTATAAACATCGTAGGATTATGAAGAATTTGTTTTCTCACTATTCGGACTAACTAAACTATCCTCATAATTTAACTACCAACAACTTAAAGAAAGGGCTATGACTATCTGAATTTATAAATCTCATATCTTAGTATACGGAGGTGGTATTTTTTCAATTCCAAATATCACAAAATTATAAGAGAAAATTTTTAAAATATTTCAAAAGAACAAAGCCTAATCATATTCTTCAAGGGTCAATTCAACTCGAATAGAATCCCTTCTCAAAAAATTAGAGATTCTAACTATCTTAAATTTGGAAAGTAATAACTCTATGCACCAATCTCAGATTAAACATATACTCAAGCCTTTAGAATCATAAAATATTTATATAAAATATATCAAAAAAATAAAGATAAATTTGAAGTCTAGATTACTCAAAAGCAGTTGAAAATATCAACCTATAATATATAAAACTGAAACCCTAAGTATAGTAAGGGAAGATTTGGGTTTTTTCTTATCTCAATCTTCCTTAGAACTTGGGTTTCTTGACCACCTTAATTTAATTTGACAAAGATGATATTTTTGGTCTAAAATCATCTTTTTATCTCACTTAAGCATCTCAACATTTGGTATAATACTCCTATTTGATTTTCGCGGCCATTAATTTTTTTATTACTCCATCCATACCTAAGTAGCTTATGATAAATAATGTTTAAAAGTTAAACTTTCTAATGTTAATCATAGTTAAACAAATTTAAGCCTTGAGATTCACTAAAAGCTGATTAAAATTCAGCCGCCACTTCTAGTCACAATTTGCATGATTATTACCATAACATATTCTCGTATTCAAGTTCGCTAATATAGTTTGACTTGTTATACTATACTTAACATAAATACTAATGCTTATGCATTCTCAATCAATATTTCATAAAATTCTAAGAATGATATTTTTTGAAAATATGTATTTCAAACTAAAAAGCTGAAAATATGAGCATGTCATTTATAAATTTTATGAAGCATAGATATCACAAACAATATCACTAAGTGAGGGTAACATATACATATTATTTATGCTTCTATTAACATACTAGTAATAGTTCAAACTGTATAAGAATCAGACACTGAATATATTTCATCCTATACAGTTTCAAAATAAATCAGAAGAAGTGTATGATGCAAAATTAGAATAAACTGAAGGGCACAACATATATATCCTCGTATGTAGTTTGAAAATAAATCAGAAGAACTACATTATCCAAAATTAGAAGAAACTGAAGATCCTTTATCAATTGAAAATGGGAAAGAAATATCATCAACTGTGATGCATTTTTCTACGATTGAAGAAGTCAAGATCAAACAAGATTTAGACAATATGGATAATATTGATTTTATTAGTGCAGATGATTTTATTTTCATCGTAAGCGTAAAAGTCTTTGTTCAGCCTAAAGAAAAAAAAATTTTTAAGTCGCTTATTAAAGATTCGAAAGATGTCACAAATATGATTTCAAGATCATCATTTTCTAATAACTAGTAGTTATAAGGACTGATGAATATTTTATGATAAAAAAAAATAGATTTCTATACTAATGATTATGTTGATCAAATTGATTTCATATTTGGAGATTGGTTCAAGAAATCTCATAAGATTGGTTTAGACAAATCAGAGTTTTACAGTTGATCAAGATAGATAAGGTAGATCAATATATCATCGGGTCTATTGGGCTGATAGCCCATATTCAGCCCATAACCCACACCCCCTCTTAACTTAACCCTAGATCAATATAAGTGGGGTGTGGTGGCTGCATTTAGGCACAACGGAGGTGGCTGTGTTTTTGGGCAGAAAAGGGTAGCAACGTGGAGAGCTTTGCAGTAGCAAAGAGGAGAAGAAAAAGGCAGAAAAACAAGAGAAAGAAAGGGAAGAAAACAAGGACAACGCAGAGAGACTGTTCTCAATCATCTAGCAGTATTCTCATCTCTAGTTAAATCAAATCTACAGTAGACTCTTACTATGATTGCTTGGGGAGGTTTTAGATATTGTGAACAGTGACGTGATCCTTGTATCCTAGTTATTCTCTTATGATTGTTACTAGGGTTTAGGGCAAGAGATTGAGATTTGTATATTCATTATTCTCATAGTGGATTATCTTTAATTTGCCCTATGGTTTTTACCCTTCATATTGGAGGGGTTTTCCACGTATATCTTGGTGTTCTATTTGATTGTGATTTCATTTAATTCCGCTGCATATCATGGCCTGCTAGTATTTGTTCATATACAAAAGTTATTCCACTTTATATCCCCATCAACTGGTATCAGAGCAAGGGTTTTGGTTTTAATTTTTGTATTTGAACATGGAGGCCAGTAATGTTTCTCGCATGATTAGTTTTAATGGAAATAATTGGATGATATGGAAACCAAGAATGGAAGATCTTGTTAGAACCCTTGCAGATTCTAAACTTGGGGTTGATCTCTTTAGGGGATCGGCCTCCTTGGAACTCTATAGGGGTTCCTCCCTCTAAGTTGCTGCTCAAAGGCTGTAGAAAAGATTTATCTATTGCTTATGAAAAGAAGAGGAATACATGACTATTTATAGGGCTTCTAAACCCTAACTCCTAATAGGACTCCTACTTAAGACTCCTATTCCTTTAGAACTCCTAATTCTGAAGACTCCTATTCCTTTACAACTTCTAATTCTTCTCTAAGAAACAACCTCCTAACCCTAGCCGGCCACTTCACCTCTTTAATAGGGGTCGGCTTAGGTAGGTTTTACATGAATGTCCCTCTCAATTAGGACTCTCCTAGCTAGAGTCCTAACAAACCCGCCCTCTTCAAATCAGCCTTGTCCTCGAGGCTGACGATTCATGAATTTTTAGAATTTGATCTTCAAGTCATCATAGTTCTCCCAAGTGGCATCTTCTGTTAGTAGGTTTGCCCATTGTATTAGTGATTCAGTAGTGGATTGTCATCGTTGAGTCACGATCCGTCGATCAATAATGGCACTTGGCTGAGCCTGAAGTGTTAGGATCGGAGCAGCACTAAGAGGGGGGGGGTGAATTAGTGCAGCGGATTAAAACTACGATTTTAATCAAATCTTTCGTACGTTAAGAACGAAACTTGAGAAATTTAACTTGAAGGCGTATTCTTGAAAATGCGCAGCAAGAGTAATAAGGAACTAAAGCAGTAAGAAGATTTGCAGTAATGTAAATGACAATAATAAAAAGCAAACCAGAGATTACGCCGATTTTTAGAGTGGTTCGGTCAAATGACCTACTCCACTTGCGAGGCCCCTCTTCGATGAGGCTCCCACCTTCCACTAGCAAGTCTCTTGAAAATGGAAGGGTAAACACCCCTCTTACAACCTTTTACAAGCAGCTCAACCTCTTACAAATTTCCAATAAAAAAGAAGGAGGAGAACTCTCTAGCAAATTGAAAACAAGGCTTGCTAAGACTTTCTAAGACTTTTCTCTCAATCAAAATGCTTCTCAAAAGTTGTAACCTCAGCTGAGATTTGAGGGGTATTTATAGGCCTCAAGAGGAATCAAATTTTGGGCTCCAAAATTTGAATTCTCTTAGGGTTCCCAGTGCTGGCGGTTCCACCGCCCGGCCAGGCGGTGCCACCGCCCAGCGCTCGGGTGCTGGACGGTGCAACCGCCCAGCCAAGGAGGTGTCACCGCCCAGCACTCGGGTGCTGGGCGGTTTCACCGCCCAGCCAGGCGGTTCCACCGCCTAGCTTTCCGATTCATTGGTTTGGCTTATTTTTCGCCCAAACCAAATCTGACTTTGGGCCCAGTTGGCCTCTAACCAGGATATAGGATTATCTCTTAATCCTAATCCTAATTACAGGTGAACTACATAACATAAAAAAACATCCTAAGCAAGTTTTTTAACCGCGAACGTCGAGTCTTGTTCCGGCGAGCTTTCCGACGAACTTCTTCCGACGGACTCCCTGCTAGCTCCCAATCTTTGTGATGACTTTAACGAGTAGCCGAGCCTCCTTGGTGATCTCCGCGAGCCTCCGATGATTTCTTCGGCGAACTTCCGACACGTTCCCGATTTCTTCTCGGATGGTTCCGGCAGCATCTCCGATGATTCTCCGGTCTCTTAAACGTCCATCGAGCTCGACTCCGGTATCCTTGCTTTATGTTTTCTGATTATCGTAGTTAATCCTGCACACTTAACTCAATAATATGGATTAGATCAAATAACCCATCAATTGATTTTATCATCAAAATCCGAGATTCAACAATCTCCCCCTTTTTGATAATGACAGTCAATTGATGACGGAGTTAAACGTAACTCCCCCTATCTATATGCCATATTATGAGAAGATAAAACACTTGAATTTCATCATTGAATTCAAGTATAAACCGATAAGCTCTAACCGTAGAACTTATCGTTATTATCATTAAGCATAATGTAAATGCGAAACTTTGATGAAAATCATAAGTTAAATGATACGGGAGGAGTTTTGCTACGATAGAAGATAAAGATTTTCAATATAAGTTACATGATATCAATCTTGTGATATTTTCAAGGATTTGCAAGTCATATAAGACATTCATATCACACAAGTTTTTGTAATTCATATTAGCCATGTTATCGTTCTGGTGTAAGTCATCACTTCTCCCCCTTTGTCATCAACAAAGACAAGCTAGATCATAGAAAAAGGTTTAGCATTGATCAAAGTTCTTCATTCAAATTTGCCAGAAATAGTTTATCCAAAAGACATCATCATCTATGCAGATTAAGACAGTAGTTATCTAAAGGAAAGATCAGTTATCATACAATCGATGACAAACATGAACTTGTTTTTTAAAAGCAAACAAGACAGAATAAAAAGATACATCAATTTAATCCTTAGGAGGTAATCCACAGTGCTGATACATGATATCTATTTTTTCATTCATCTGTCGTAGTGTCTTCAAAATTTCAACTTGTTGATTCTGAATTTGTTCTTGCTGTGATTTGATCTGAGATAGCTCTGCCATAATGATATCTTCAGAGGAGGAAACAGGAGCTGAAGGTGCTGCTCCTAAGAGACTAGGAGAAGGAGATTCATTTCCCATAAGAATTGGTGTTTCGGGTTGTTCTATTGGTGTAGGAATTTGATCCGTCCTTCTAGGCTGCCTAACCCATATGCCATTGCTAAAAGTGCACCTAAGTTTTTTTAGCAGGTTTTTATTTATTATGTTATATCGATCATTTTGAATAGATTCTTCATCGGGTGGAATGCAAATGTCATAGGCATGAAGAATTCTAGTGATTAACCTCCCATATGGCAATATAGTATCCTTAGTCATAATTTCCTGCATGTGTTGGCGAATCAAGTACCCAAAACAATTATGCTGACCGGTCATAATCCAATACATGGTTCCTATCTCTAATTGACTTACTTTGTCAAGATGAAATTGTTTGGGGAATATGATGCTCGTGATAATGTGATGAAGAATTTTGGAGTTGAAAGGCATTAAGTGTTCACAGCTCTTGGGTAGGAAGTCAAGGTTTGGATTTGCAAAAATTATTTTCACGGCTTCGGAATAGGTTGCTCCTATTTTTTTGACGTCCCATTTACCTTTAAAATAGCATCCCCTATCTTGTTCAGTTATGCCAATTATCTCACAAATAGTGCTGTCAAAAATTCTAATGGGTGTTCCTAGAATGTAAGTGCTTAGGCTATCATTGTCTTCATATAGGTTGGTATAGAACAATCTCACTAACCGTGGATAGATTGGTTCATCTATTTGTAGTAGAGGTAGAGCTTCTAGTTGAGCAAACCACTTAATGGGATCTAAGTCCTCTAGTTCATCCAAATCAATGTATTTTCCCTTATGGACACATCGTGTTTCAAATTTTGGAAAGCTAAGGGCTACCTCTTTTGATCTAAAAAGGTCATGGTTATATGAATCTCCTTCAATCCTTATTCCTTTTGATCTCTTTGGAGCCATTTTCTAGACAAGATGATGATACCAATTGTTAAAAATAAGCAAGAGAAAGAGAAAAGAAGGGAGGGATTTCAAGAGTTACCTTGTGGAGATTATGTTGAGAGATGGAAAGCTTGGACCACCAAGAATCCTTCTCCAATGTTTCTAAGGGTTAGAATGAGGGTTAGAGGGAATGGGAGAGGGTTTTGGAGAAGTCTTTCTTCGGGTTGGGGGCGGTGTCACCGCCGGCCCTAACCCCTCGGGTTAAGTGATGACTCGGTCGGTGTCACCGCCAAACTGGTCGGTGTCACCGCCTGGCGCCCGAGCGCCAATCGGTGCAACCGTCGAATTTGGCGGTGCCACCGCTGGCATCACGCGGAGGAAGGAAAAAAAATTTTCTTCCTTTCTTTTGTTTAGCTTCTTCCCTCAAGATCATAATTTATACTTTAATGGATCATTTTGAATTGAAGAAGAAGGAAGAATTCAAATTCATAAACGAAGGGAAAAGAACGAGTCCTTTTTGTGAAGTTCATTTTAGGGACAATTTAGCATGCCTAATTCCCTTCGGATGAATTCAAATTGATCTTCATTCAAAGCTTTTGTAAATATATCTGCTAATTGATGCTTTGTGTCAATGAATTCTAGAACAACATCATTGTTAAGAACATGATTGCGTATGAAATGATGCCTAACGTCGATGTGCTTAGTTCTAGAGTGCTGAATTGGATTTTTAGTAAGGCATATGGCACTAGTATTATCGCATTTTATGGGAATATTTTCAAGGTGAATTCCATAGTCTTCTAATGTATTTTTCATCCAAATTACTTGTGCACAACATGCACTTGCAGCAATGTATTCGGCTTCCGCCGTAGATAGTGCAACTGAATTTTGTTTCTTGGAAGTCCAAGAAACAAGTGCATGTCCTAAAAATTGGCATGTTCCGGATGTACTTTTTCTATCTATCCTACATCCACCAAAATCGGCATCTGCATAAGCTATTAGATCGAATTTTTCAGATTTTGGATACCACAATCCTAAATTTGAAGTTCCTTTAAGATACCTAAATATTCTTTTAACACTCTTAAGATGAGATAATTTAGGATTAGATTGAAACCTAGCGCAAAGTCCTACACTAAACATAATATCCGGTCTAGTCGCAGTGAGGTAGAGTAGACTACCTATCATTCCCCTATATGTTTTTTGATCGAAATTTTCACTATTTTCATCCATATCTAACTTAGTCGCAGTACTCATAGGGGTGTTTATTGCTTTTGAATTATCCATGTTAAATCGTTTTAACAATTCTAAAGTGTATTTAGATTGGTTAATAAATATACCATCCTTAAGTTGTTTGATTTGTAATCCTAAAAAGAAAGTTAATTCACCCATTAAACTCATTTCAAATTCAAGACTCATACATTTGGCAAATGATTCACATAGTGATTCATCCGAAGAGCCAAACACAATATCGTCAACATAAATTTGCACAATAAGAAAATTATTTTCAAAATGTTTAATAAACAATGTAGTATCAACCTTGCCTTTGGTAAAATTATTTAAAATAAGAAAGGAACTAAGCCTTTCATACCAAGCTCTAGGAGCTTGTTTTAAGCCATAGAGAGCTTTAGTCAATTTGAATACATGATTAGGAAGAAGAGAATTTTCAAATCCGGGAGGTTGTTCGACAAATACTTCTTCGGAAATAAAACCATTCAAGAAAGCACTTTTAACATCCATTTGAAATAGTTTAAAATTATTACTACTAGCATAGGCAAGGAGCATCCTTATGGCTTCTAATCGAGCCACGGGAGCGAAGGTTTCTTCGTAATCGATACCTTCTTCTTGGTTGAAACCTTTGGCCACTAATCTAGCCTTGTTTCTAACCACAATACCATTTTCGTCTTGCTTGTTTCTAAAGACCCACTTAGTACCTATGACTAAGTGGTCACTTGGTCTAGGAACAAGCTTCCATACCTCATTCCTCTCAAATTGGTTCAGTTCTTCTTGCATTGCAATGATCCAAAAATCATCTTTTAAGGCTTCGTCAATGCATTTAGGTTCAATTTGAGAAAGGAAAGCGGCGTTAGCACAAAAATTTTTGAAAGAAGAACGAGTTTGAACCCCTTTTGATGTATCTCCTATAATTTGCTCTTTTGGATGAGCATCTACATACTTCCATTCTTTTGGTAAAGAAATTTCGGAAGAAGATGCATTCAAATGGCTATTTTGAGGAGAGGGTTCATTTAAATTCAAATTATCGAAACCAAGATCATCATCAAAATCATTTTTCTTTAAATCGGAAATTTCATTAAAAACTACATGAATAGACTCTTTAATTACTAAAGTTCTTTTATTAAAAACCCGAAAAGCTTTAGAAACGGAAGAGTAACCAAGAAAGATGCCTTCATCGGATTTAGCATCAAATTTTCCTAAAGCATCCCTTTCATTTAAAATAAAGCATTTACAACCAAAAACTTTAAAATAGGAGATGTTTGGTTTTTTGTTATTCCATAATTCATAGGGAGTTTTGGATAAGGATGGTCTTATTAGGACTCTATTCATGATGTAGCAAGCCGTATTTACGGCTTCGGCCCAAAAGTACTTAGGTAAACTTTGTTCATTCAACATAGTTCTTGCCATTTCTTGTAGGTTTCTATTTTTCCTTTCAACTACTCCATTTTGTTGAGGATTTCTTGGAGTTGAGAAGTTGTGATTGTACCCATTACTTTCGCAAAAATTTTGAAAGTCACGGTTTTGGAATTCACCACCGTGAACACTCCGAATTGATGAAATCATGAAGCCTTTTTCGTTTTGAGTGAGTTTACAAAATTTAGAGAAACACTTGAAGTAATCACTTTTGTGAGCTAAGAAATAGGTCCAAGTGTATCTAGAGTAGTCATCCACAATCACAAAAGCATATTTGCTTCCACCTAGACTTGTTGTATCAATTGGTCCAAATAAGTCCAAATGGATCAATTGTAATGGTCTAGTAGTGCTAATTTGATTTTTTGGTTTGAAGCTTGTTTTTATTTGTTTGCCTAGTTGACATGCATCGCATACTTTGTCCTTAATAAACTTTAAATTTGGAATTCCTCGTACTAATTCTTGAGATGAGATCTTAGATATTGTTTTCATGCTTGCATGGCCTAATCTCCTATGCCAAAGCCAAGCATCATCATTTACGACGGAGAAGCACATTTCATTACTTAGTTCATCAAGATTGATGGTATAGACATTATTTTGTTTTAAAGCAATCATAGTCATGTTATGATTTGGTTTTTCAATAATGCACATATTTGATTCAAATCTAACGATGTAACCTTTATCGCATAATTGACTAATACTTAAGAGATTATGTTTCAATCCATCAACTAGTAAGACATCATCAATGGAAAAATTAAATTTGTTACCAATAGTTCCCTTGCCAATGATTTTGCCCTTGTTGTTGTCTCCGAAGGTAACGTACCCTTCTTCTTTGCTAGTGAGCATAGAGAAATGAGATGGATCTCCAGTCATATGTCTTGAGCATCCACTATCGAGATACCATCTCTTGCTCCTAGCTTGTGGGTTTGTCTACAAAAGAGGATGATTTTTAGGTACCCATTTGATTTTGGGTGCCTCAAAAATTGACCCACTAACTTTGTTATTTATGATTGAATTCTTTATAGTTTCTTTAGGAACCCATATTAATTTTTGTGAACTAATTTTCCTAAATGGGCATTTGTAGGCAATATGTCCGAATTTGCAACAAAAGTTGCATTTCATATAAGAGGAAACATGTAATGTAGGTCCTTTTATGAAAGTGGTAGGATTTTGATGTAATCCTTTTACAAATCCAATTCCATTTCTATTTGCGATGTGTCCCTTGTGTGCAAGGATCATATCTAATCCTTTGCTACCAACCTTAAACTTGTTTAAGGTTTCCTTAAGAAGCAAGTTTTCACTTTTTATTGCTTCTAAGTGCTCACATTTAGAGCATGGAGGAGTTTGAAGACTATCAAACCTATCTTGTAGCAAAGCATGCTCTTTCTTTAAGATACTTAACTTCTTGCTAACAGTTCTACATTCATCAAATAATTCATGAAAAGCAATAGACAGTTCTTCAAAAGATAAATCTTCATTAAATAAATCGCATACCTCTTCTTCTAACGCCATTAGCGTGTAATGAGCAACTTGCTCGGTGTTGGACTCCTCTTCTTCGGATGCGCTTGAATCATCCCACGTTGCCTTGAATGCCTTTTTCTTTGATGTTCTCTTTTTGGCTTGAGGACAATCGTTCTTATAGTGGCCCGGTTTTTTGCATTCATAGCAAATCACTTGGTCCTTCTTTTGTTCAAATTTATTTTTTGCATTATTTTTAAATCTGTTCTTTCTTAAATATTTTTTAAATTTTTGAGTCAAAAGTGCAATGTCATTGTCACTGTCCTCATCACTTGATGTTCCTTTCAAGTGGTCTTCTTGTGATTTGAGTGCCATATCCTTCCTGTTCTTTGGAAGGGGGTTCTCGAGCTCATCATGAGCTTGACATGTCATTTCGTAGGTCATTAGAGACCCAATGAGTTCTTCAAGAGGGAATGCTTTAAGGTCTTTGGCCTCTTGAATGGCCGTAACTTTTGGATCCCAACTTTTAGGGAGGGGTCTTAAGATTTTAGTTACTAGTTCAAAGTTAGTAAAATCTTTACCAAGAGCTTTGAGTCCATTGATGACATCCGTAAACCGGGTGTACATGTCTCCGATGGACTCACTTGGTTTCATTCGGAAAAGTTCATAAGAGTGCACAAGGATGTTGATTTTGGACTCTTTCACTCGGCTAGTGCCTTCATGAGTGACCTCAAGAGTTCTCCAAATATCAAAAGCCGAATCACACATTGAAACACGATTAAATTCGTTTTTGTCTAGTGCACAAAACAAGGCATTCATAGCCTTTGCATTTAAAGCAAAAACCTTCTTCTCCGATTCATCCCATTCGCTCATCGGAAGAGAGGATTTTTGAAATCCATTCTCGACAATAGACCAAAGTTCAAAGTCCATAGAAATGAGGAAGATTCTCATGCGAGTCTTCCAATATGTGTAATCCGACCCATTAAACAAAGGTAGTCGTGCAATAGAATGGCCCTCTTGCATGCCGGAGTAAGTCATCTCTCTTGGGTATTAAACCAAATATGAGAGATAATCTCGCTCTGATACCACTTGTTAGGATCGGAGCAGCACTAAGAGGGGGGGGGGGTGAATTAGTGCAGCGGATTAAAACTACGATTTTAATCAAATCTTTCGTACGTTAAGAACGAAACTTGAGAAATTTAACTTGAAGGCGTATTCTTGAAAATGCGCAGCAAGAGTAATAAGGAACTAAAGCAGTAAGAAGATTTGCAGTAATGTAAATGACAATAATAAAAAGCAAACCAGAGATTACGCCGATTTTTAGAGTGGTTCGGTCAAATGACCTACTCCACTTGCGAGGCCCCTCTTCGATGAGGCTCCCACCTTCCACTAGCAAGTCTTCATTACTTAGTTCATCAAGATTGATGGTATAGACATTATTTTGTTTTAAAGCAATCATAGTCATGTTATGATTTGGTTTTTCAATAATGCACATATTTGATTCAAATCTAACGATGTAACCTTTATCGCATAATTGACTAATACTTAAGAGATTATGTTTCAATCCATCAACTAGTAAGACATCATCAATGGAAAAATTAAATTTGTTACCAATAGTTCCCTTGCCAATGATTTTGCCCTTGTTGTTGTCTCCGAAGGTAACGTACCCTTCTTCTTTGCTAGTGAGCATAGAGAAATGAGATGGATCTCCAGTCATATGTCTTGAGCATCCACTATCGAGATACCATCTCTTGCTCCTAGCTTGTGGGTTTGTCTACAAAAGAGGATGATTTTTAGGTACCCATTTGATTTTGGGTGCCTCAAAAATTGACCCACTAACTTTGTTATTTATGATTGAATTCTTTATAGTTTCTTTAGGAACCCATATTAATTTTTGTGAACTAATTTTCCTAAATGGGCATTTGTAGGCAATATGTCCGAATTTGCAACAAAAGTTGCATTTCATATAAGAGGAAACATGTAATGTAGGTCCTTTTATGAAAGTGGTAGGATTTTGATGTAATCCTTTTACAAATCCAATTCCATTTCTATTTGCGATGTGTCCCTTGTGTGCAAGGATCATATCTAATCCTTTGCTACCAACCTTAAACTTGTTTAAGGTTTCCTTAAGAAGCAAGTTTTCACTTTTTATTGCTTCTAAGTGCTCACATTTAGAGCATGGAGGAGTTTGAAGACTATCAAACCTATCTTGTAGCAAAGCATGCTCTTTCTTTAAGATACTTAACTTCTTGCTAACAGTTCTACATTCATCAAATAATTCATGAAAAGCAATAGACAGTTCTTCAAAAGATAAATCTTCATTAAATAAATCGCATACCTCTTCTTCTAACGCCATTAGCGCGTAATGAGCAACTTGCTCGGTGTTGGACTCCTCTTCTTCGGATGCGCTTGAATCATCCCACGTTGCCTTGAATGCCTTTTTCTTTGATGTTCTCTTTTTGGCTTGAGGACAATCGTTCTTATCGTGGCCCGGTTTTTTGCATTCATAGCAAATCACTTGGTCCTTCTTTTGTTCAAATTTATTTTTTGCATTATTTTTAAATCTGTTCTTTCTTAAATATTTTTTAAATTTTTGAGTCAAAAGTGCAATGTCATTGTCACTGTCCTCATCACTTGATGTTCCTTTCAAGTGGTCTTCTTGTGATTTGAGTGCCATATCCTTCCTGTTCTTTGGAAGGGGGTTCTCGAGCTCATCATGAGCTTGACATGTCATTTCGTAGGTCATTAGAGACCCAATGAGTTCTTCAAGAGGGAATGCTTTAAGGTCTTTGGCCTCTTGAATGGCCGTAACTTTTGGATCCCAACTTTTAGGGAGGGATCTTAAGATTTTATTTACTAGTTCAAAGTTAGTAAAATCTTTACCAAGAGCTTTGAGTCCATTGATGACATCCGTAAACCGGGTGTACATGTCTCCGATGGACTCACTTGGTTTCATTCGGAAAAGTTCATAAGAGTGCACAAGGATGTTGATTTTGGACTCTTTCACTCGGCTAGTGCCTTCATGAGTGACCTCAAGAGTTCTCCAAATATCAAAAGCCGAATCACACATTGAAACACGATTAAATTCGTTTTTGTCTAGTGCACAAAACAAGGCATTCATAGCCTTTGCATTTAAAGCAAAAACCTTCTTCTCCGATTCATCCCATTCGCTCATCGGAAGAGAGGATTTTTGAAATCCATTCTCGACAATAGACCAAAGTTCAAAGTCCATAGAAATGAGGAAGATTCTCATGCGAGTCTTCCAATATGTGTAATCCGACCCATTAAACAAAGGTAGTCGTGTAATAGAATGGCCCTCTTGCATGCCGGAGTAAGTCATCTCTCTTGGGTATTAAACCAAATATGAGAGATAACCTCGCTCTGATACCACTTGTTAGGATCGGAGCAGCACTAAGAGGGGGGGGGTGAATTAGTGCAGCGGATTAAAACTACGATTTTAATCAAATCTTTCGTACGTTAAGAACGAAACTTGAGAAATTTAACTTGAAGGCGTATTCTTGAAAATGCGCAGCAAGAGTAATAAGGAACTAAAGCAGTAAGAAGATTTGCAGTAATGTAAATGACAATAATAAAAAGCAAACCAGAGATTACGTCGATTTTTAGAGTGGTTCGGTCAAATGACCTACTCCACTTGCGAGGCCCCTCTTCGATGAGGCTCCCACCTTCCACTAGCAAGTCTCTTGAAAATGGAAGGGTAAACACCCCTCTTACAACCTTTTACAAGCAGCTCAACCTCTTACAAATTTCCAATAAAAAAGAAGGAGGAGAACTCTCTAGCAAATTGAAAACAAGGCTTGCTAAGACTTTCTAAGACTTTTCTCTCAATCAAAATGCTTCTCAAAAGTTGTAACCTCAGCTGAGATTTGAGGGGTATTTATAGGCCTCAAGAGGAATCAAATTTTGGGCTCCAAAATTTGAATTCTCTTAGGGTTCCCAGTGCTGGCGGTTCCACCGCCCGGCCAGGCGGTGCCACCGCCCAGCGCTCGGGTGCTGGACGGTGCAACCGCCCAGCCAAGGAGGTGTCACCGCCCAGCCAGGCGGTTCCACCGCCTGGCTTTCCGATTCATTGGTTTGGCTTATTTTTCGCCCAAACCAAATCTGACTTTGGGCCCAGTTGGCCCCTAACCAGGATATAGGATTATCTCTTAATCCTAATCCTAATTACAGGTGAACTACATAACATAAAAAAACATCCTAAGCAAGTTTTTTAACCGCGAACGTCGAGTCTTGTTCCGGCGAGCTTTCCGACGAACTTCTTCCGACGGACTCCCTGCTAGCTCCCAATCTTTGTGATGACTTTAACGAGTAGCCGAGCCTCCTTGGTGATCTCCGCGAGCCTCCGATGATTTCTTCGGCGAACTTCCGACACGTTCCCGATTTCTTCTCGGATGGTTCCGGCAGCATCTCCGATGATTCTCCGGTCTCTTAAACGTCCATCGAGCTCGACTCCGGTATCCTTGCTTTATGTTTTCTGATTATCGTAGTTAATCCTGCACACTTAACTCAATAATATGGATTAGATCAAATAACCCATCAATTGATTTTATCATCAAAATCCGAGATTCAACATGAAGTTCTCCTTGGGTAGTCATATTTGGTGGGTGGTTTTGAGCTGTCTCCAAGCACATATTTACAACTTCCGTCTGGCCGTCGGTTTGTGGGTGATATGCCATACTCCTTTTCAATTTAGTACCCTGCATATGGAATAACTTTGTTCAAAATCTGCTCGTGAAGATGCAAGTAGAATTTATCATTAGCACAATGCGTCCCTTATAGTATAATTCTTTTGAGTCCCAATTGTAATGAGCCACGGAGCTTGGTGCTTCCTCCAAATTTTTTATAATCTTACTAGTCTCTGAATCTTCCTGCCATTCCATCTTAATATCCTCAAGGAAGTCGCTGGTCGAAAGTGAAACGACCGAAACTTCAGCTTGCTCGGGTAGCTGGAAAAGCGCATCTGCAAGAATATTCTCTTTCCCCTTTTTGTAAGTTATTTCATAATCAAATCCAAGAAGTTTTGTTACCCATTTTTGTTGCTCAGGGGATGATATCTTTCGCTCCAAAAAGTACTTGAGGCTTTTATGGTCGGTTTTAATTTGAAATCGTTGACCAATCAAGTAGGGTCTCCACCTCGTTGCTGCGCGCACAATAGCGAGCATCTCCTTATCATATGTTGACTTATTTTGATGGGAGGGAGATAATGCCTTACTAGTGTATACGAGTGGTCGACCATCTTGCATGAGAATGACTCCAATTCTGACTCCATATGCGTCGGCCTCAATAACGAAGGGTTGGTTGAAATATGGTAGTGTTAGCACCGGCGTCGTCGTCATGGCTACCTTAAGTTTATCGAAGGCAGTGGAGGCTCTATCCAACCATTGGAGGACATCTTTTTCCAGTAAGGAAGTTAGTGGTGCACTGATCTTTCCATAGTTTTTCACAAACTTGCAGTAGTAGCCTGTTAAACCCAGAAAGCCATATAGCAATTTTATGTTTCTCGGGGTCGGCTAGTTTTGCATTGCTCCAATTTTGAAGGGGTCCACCGTCACACCTTCCTCTGATATGATATGCCCAAGATATCCCACCTTTTGTTGAAGAAAGTAAAAATTTCTAGTGGCCGTTGTGTGTTCGAAAGGTGGTTTTCGGTATGACTTCTTCGTACACTAGTATTTGATAATACCCGGATCAAAGGTCCATCTTTGTGAAGATTTGTGCTCCCTTTCATATAGCAATTCATCTAGTACTGGAATAGGGTATTTATCCTTGATGGTTATGCCATTGAGAGCTCGGTAATCAACGCATATTCGCCATGTTCCATCCTTCTTGTGTACAAGTAGCACCGGTGAAGAGTAGAGGTTGCAACTCGGCCGAATAACTCCTGTTTTGAGCATCTCTTTTATAATCCTTTCTATTTCATCCTTCTGGAGATGTAGATACTGATATGGCCAAGTATTTGCTGAAGATTTGCTTGGAAGAATCGTTATACAATAATCATGCCGACGGGTAAGAGGTAGGTTGCATGGTTCGTCAAATATATTTGAAAATTTAGCAAGCAAAGGAAGTAGATTTGGATCTTCAAATTCTATTGGCTCTCCCTTAGTTTGCTGCTCAAGTTGTACCAAAAAGCCGCTGCATGCTTTATGCAAAACATTCTCCATTTGTTGTGTGCAAATCATTGTTATGTCGCCCCCACGTTTCCCGTGCAATGTCACCTGTTTCTCCTTACTGTAAAATTTCATAATTAGTTTCATAAAATTCTAGAAAATATCACATAATGTCGTTAACTATTTAATTCTGAGCATGACCTCATGATTGTTAAGAGGGAGAAGGAAGAAATCTGCAATTATCTCTTGGTCCTTCAGCAATAGTTTCTCTTGCGGGCACCTACGATCACAATTCAAAATCCGTCCGTCGATGACCTTAACATCAAACCTGCAGCGATTCTCGATAGGTAATGCTATCCGAACAACAAGCTTACTATTTAGAAAGTTAGTAGTACTACCCGTGTCGATGAGAACAGTGATCGGTTGTTGTTTGAGAAGGCCTCCAACTTTCATCGTTTGCGGGTTTGAGTAGCTGGCTAGTGCGTGTACTGTAACGTCAGTCAGTTGTGGCTCTTCTTCCGCATCTTCTTTATGTTCAAGGTTCTCTTCTGAATGTTCAATGACCTCTTCTTCTATTGGTTCAATCATAAGAAGTCTCCCTTTACTACAGTGATGCTCACGGCTCCATGGCTCGTCGCAATGCCAACATAACCCCTTCGCATATTGTTCCCGAAGCTCTTCTCTTGTTAACCTCTTTGGTGTAGGGACTCGGTCGACAATAGGGGGGTCTGAGGGCTTCAATATTGCTGGTTGAGGAGCGACCCTAGTCCTCCGAGCTTCATGGTTCAATTGCTCCTCTTGATGTCGTACGAAAGAGATGGCTGCCATAAGCGTGTACGGTTGTCGCGCTTTAACTTCTCCTCGGATCTCCGGCTTTAAGCCCTCAATGAAGGTCCTCAATAGCTATTTTTGAGACCAATCATGATTTTGATTAGATAACCTTTCAAACCTGGTTTGGTACTCCTGAATGGTGGAGGTTTGTCGGATCTTTGCTAGTTGTCCGTCAATATTCTCGTAATCGGTTGGTCTGAAGCGTATCAACAGTCCTTCTTTGAATTGTCGCCATGAAAGAATTCCATAAGTATGTTTAAACTAGTCAAACCACTGTATAGCATCCCCTTCAAGATGTATAGCTGCAATTTTCACCATAGATGCATCTGCAATTTTGTGGTACCGAAAATATCGCTCCGCGCGTGAAATCCAACCAATCGGGTCTCCTTCTTCCCATCTAGGGAAGTCCACTCTCATGCATGGATAGTTGGGGTCGATCATAGAGCCTCCCCTCCCTTGGAAGTCATCTCTTCGGGCTTGGTGTGATTGGGCAAAGCTCTCTCCTTGATATGATTTCTTCGGGCTTAGTGGTCGGCCCAATCTGAGTTCGGTAAAGAGAGTCCGAATCTTATCCTCCATTTGCGCCTCCAAGGCTTCGAATTTAGCATTGATTGCCTCCTTAGATGCCATAGTATATGCCCCCAAATCTATGATATTAAGATCTCTCTTTTGTTGTTGGGTTAAAGGCATGTATAGGTTGAGAGAAGTGATGGTCGAAAGGGTTGGTGGATTGGTGGATGTAGGCTGCGGTTTAGGCTTGTTTTGTGGCTATTTTGGGTGCAGTTTGAGGGTGTGGTTTAGTGGAGTTTTAGGGCTATAGATGAAAGTTTTGGATCTGTGGTAGATGGTAGCAAAGGTTTGATAGAAATAAGTGGAAGTTGCAGCAAGTATGTGCTGTCTTGTAAGAGTAGAATTATCGTCGAAAAAACAATGGTTTCTCGATGTAATTTCCAACAAAAACTTGAGAGAATTGAGGAGGGAATTGATAGCAAAATCACAGTTTATATGACAGCAAGGATATATAATTTAATCAAGAAAATTTCGGCAGTATAACAGCAAGGAAATTGGTGCAAGTTGCGCTTGCAGAATTCTCGTCGAGAAATTTCAGCGAGTTACGACGAAAATTTACAGCAACACAAAATTGTTTATTGAGATGAATTTCTTAATAGATCAATCTTAGATGGAAGTCAAGATGATCTATATAGTGTTTAAGAAATTTCATTCAAAATAGATTGCAAATAGATGGGTTAAGGCAACAATATACGGCTGAAATTTTCTGCAGCATAGATTTTCAAGTGCAGTAGATTGGACATAAAAGATTAGTAGTTTATATTGAGAATTTTTCGATGAAACCAAAGGAAAATCCACTTTAGGAAGTGTCAAAGATGTCATAAAAATTTCGTAGAAATTTGGATAGAAACAACGTAGTTTCAAGATCAAACAAATAGTGCTATACGGTTGAAATTTTACAATGCAGATTTTCAAGTATAGCAGATTAGACGTAAAATATCAATGGTTTATATTGAGAATTTTTTGACAAAACGAAAGGGAAATCTGCTGTTAGGAAGTGTCAAAGATGTCATAAAAAAATCGTAGAGGTTTGGATAAAAAAAACATAATAGCAAGATCAAACAGACGGTGCTATACGGTTGGAATTCTGCAATGTATCTTTCGTCATAGAGATGAAAACTTTATGACGAAAAGTTTACGCAGCAATATAGGAATAATTTTTTTGGGATTTTCAAATAAGGATAACTAAATTGCAGCAGTAGTAAGGTAGAAAATCAGAACCTGTTGCAATTCACGGGGAGATCAAAGGATGATCCGTGGTGGTGGAGATGACGGCGAAATTTGGCGACGATCTTTTAAGCAATTGTGGGAATTGCTTTGGACAGTTGTGGAGGGTTGATGGATGGCTATAGAAGGGCAGCAAGATGCCAAGAACGCTGCTCTGATACCAGGTGTTAGAACCCTTGCAGATTCTAAACTTGGGGTTGATCTCTTTAGGGGATCGGCCTCCTTGGAACTCTATAGGGGTTCCTCCCTCCAAGTTGCTACTCAAAGGCTGCAGAAAAGATTCATCTATTACTTATGAAAAGAGGAGGAATACATGACTATTTATAGGGCTTCTAAACCCTAACTCCTAATATGACTCCTACTTAAGACTCCTATTCCTTTACAACTCCTAATTTTTCTTTAAGAAACAACCTCCTAACCCTAGCCGGCCACTTCACCTCTTTAATAGGGGTCGGCTTAGGTAGGTTTTACATGAATGTCCCTTTCAATTAGGACTCTCCTAGCTAGAGTCCTAACAGATCTCTTGTATTGCAAAGATTTGTATAGACCTTTGCAGGGGGATAGTGCAAAACCCACAACTATGACAGATGATGAGTGGAAGAGGTTAGATCGAAAAACAATTGGGTTTATTCGACAATGGCTTGATGATAGTGTCTTTCACCATGTTTCTACTGAAATTTCTACATATTCTCTTTGGAAAAAGTTGAAAAGTCTCTATGAAAGAAAAACAGCTGGCAATAAAGCTTTTTTGATCAGAAAACTTATGAACCTAAAATATAGAGAGGGTGCTTCTATTGCTGAGCATTTGAATGAAATGCAAAGTATTACTAACCAGTTATCCTCTATGAAAATGTCACTTGATGATGAGTTGTAGGCATTGTTACTTCTCAGTTCATTACCAGAAAATTGGGAGACACTGGTGGTTTCCCTCAGTAATTCTGCGCTAGATTGTCACAGCCTTAGTTGGAATTGCCTAAGGCGTGAGGCACCCTTGCGGCCAAGATGTGAACTTAGCTTGCGTTGCCTAAGTCGCGCTTCGCCCTTGCGATATTGCTCCGCAAAGGTTAGCCCACTTGCAACCTCTCGTAGGTCCCAAAGGACCTGTAAAAGAGAAAGTTGATTAGTTCGAAAGAACAAGCAACGGACAAGTCCCGAAGTCTCGCGAAAAGGGGATGCTTTACAAGCAATTCAGCGAGCACCTTGCATGCATAAGAGAAAAGGGCGAGAGGGGGAAAACAAGGGCTTTAGAAGGTTGAACGAACAGCTGCAAGCCCACAAACAGCTGCTCACTGAGTCCTGGGCACGACAACAAGTTCCCATCAAGGCAACGTGCGAACTTGCGAATGAGTGTTCAACGCCCGGTACTATACCAAAGCCCCATCCAGCCCTGTACAACCCGGGGGGTTCAAAGGGGCTGAGTGTTGGGAAATCATTGGGGGCGACATCATATGCGCAGCAGAAGAACAAGAAAACAAAAATCCCCGATTCCCAAAAAGATGTTCGTCGTCGTGCGAAGATTGGTGCGCAAAAATCCGCAAAACACAAAACTGCGTATAGAGATTGTGTTACCTAGGGAGATCGTATATCCCTGTTTCCTTGCAGATCCTTAGGAGAGGGTGAAGGAGGTCAAGCGTCCTCCTCTCTAGCGGTGATCCACACAGCAGGGTTGCGACGACGCTCCTCAAAACTCCAGGCCTACTCTGAGGTGGAGAGGGAGAGGAGAATAGGAAAGGCAAGCAAAGACTCTAGCCTATGAGGCTCTGAATCCCTCCTATTTATAGAGATCCCGTGTCAAACCCTAATGGGTCCTTCCCTAGTGGGTATTGGATCTGCATCCAATAAGACAAGGGCTCCGTCGGATATCTCATATCCGAACCTCTACTCATCGTAATGCCTACCATATGTGTGTGACCCTCTAGGCCCAATATCGAGCTGGCCATGAGTCATACCTGTCAGAACTCCTTCTAACTCAGTGAATTATTATCTCTGTAATAATTTACTCGACTCATCGACTACGGACGTACTAGGCCACTACGCCGTAGTCCCCAGACGATACAGGGGAATCCAATCCATTGGACCTGTCTGTCCTCAGTTACCATGTACCTATAGTCCCTCATCCATCTAATATCCCAGAGACCGTATATCGAGCATGGTGCTGTCAGACCCATACGGTTTCTACTCGAGTCTCGCTCTAATCGGATTCTCCCGGAAAACTCTTTCTCTCTCAACCCGAATGACCCTGGCCAGGGATTTGTCTGAGCAAGAACACATAGGATATTCCTCTCATGACGCCGAGAGTGGATGCTCCTCTATTGACACTCAATAGCCCTCGTAAGGTCGACTACCACTCCCAATGACCAGCTGTACTAGATCTGGGGACAGCCAAACCTATAAGTCTGGTATCAAAGAGTGGAGCACTCATACAGGACATCCTTGGTGTCTCAAGTCTAAGGACCAGATACACCACTAGGACTATGGAATCGCTGTCTGACAATAATGCATCATCAACCATCCAGTATTCCGTAAGCGGATCAATCAGTGAACTCATTATCCAATGAGCACCTATACTGTATCCCTAGTGTCCCTACACGAGCAGCTATGAGACCAGCTGCATCCATCATATGGACGGGTATACAGCACACCAGTCTATCCGGTTATCACGATGTCCCTCTTGAGTAACCTATGACCGGGATTATTTAGGATATGTGTTTAAAGGTGAATCGATCTCATTATCGTGATCTCATCACGATCCGATTCCCATTGCACAAATCCAATGACATCACAATATATATATGCATTTATGCAATAGTTATAAAGTGATATATGCCAAAATATAATAAGCAAAAAGATTCTGTATCAAGTCACACGTGCCATCACTCACGTGATTGGCTTGCTGGGCACCTATGACTAGCAATCTCCCACTTGACCTAAAGCCAATCACCTATGTGTCTGATCCCCATCAGACTCCTGTGACGCTCAAAGACAATCTGAGACAATGGCTTTGTCAGTGGATCTGCAATGTTATCTTCGGATGGAACTCCTTCCACTACTACATCTCCTCGGGTTACGATCTCTCTTATAAGCTGGAACCTCCTCAGAACACTTCTGATGAGACCCGGGTTCCCTTATTTGAGTAATCACCCCATAGTTGTCGCAATATAAGGAAGTCGACTTGTCGCTATCTGTATCGACTCCCAAATCTGTGATGAACTTCTTCACCCAGACTCCCTCCTTTGCTGCATCTAATGCAGCAATGTACTCCGCCTCTGTGGTCGAGTCAGCAGTGGTATCTTGCTTGGAACTCTTCCAGCACACTGCTCCTCCATTCAAGGTGTACACATACCCTGAATTCGACTTGCTATCATCGACATCAGACTGAAAACTTGAGTCAGTGAAGCCTTCAACCTTAAGGCTATTACCTCCATATACTAGTAAAAGATCCTTAGTCCTTCTCAAGTACTTAAGGATACACTTTACTGCTTTCTAGTGCTCTAAGCCTGGATCCGCCTGATACCTGCTCGTGACACTCAGAGCATGCGCTATATCAGGCCTAGTACATATCATGACATACATGATATACCATATTGCTGAGGCATAAGGTATCATATCCATGTTCGCCCTTTCTTAGAATTTTCAATGCTAAACATTTTGACAATGGTTTCTATGTACCTAGACTGGGACAAGCCAAGCATCCTCTTGGATCTATCTCTATAGATTCTAATCCCCAAGATATAGGATGCTTCCCCTAAGTCCTTTATGGAGAAGTGTCTAGATAACCAAGTCTTTACTGTGAATAGCATTCCTACGTCATTTCCAATGATGAGGATGTCATCCACATATAACACCAAAAAGGTGATAGCGCTCCCACTTACCTTCCTGTACACACAAGGCTTATCTTCGTTCTTAACGAAGTCATAAGATCTGATTGACTCATCAAATCTTATGTTCCAACTTCGGGAAGCTTGCTTTAGTCCATAAATGGATTTAAGCAACCTACACACTTTATCTGGGCAGTTCTTGGACACGAATCCCTCAGGTTGCATCATATACACCTCCTCCTCGAGGTTCCCATTGAGGAATGTGGTTTTCACATCCATCTGCTAGATCTCATAATCATAGTGTGCTGCAATAGCCAATAGAATTCTGATGGATTTTAGCATTGCTATGGGTGAGAAGGTTTCGTCGTAGTCAACACCTTGCCTTTAACGATACCCTTTAGCCACTAGCCTTGCTTTATAGGTCTCTACCTTTCCATCTACTCCGATCTTTTTCTTAAAGATCCATTTGCAACCGATGGGTACAATACCTTCGGGCGCATCAACTAGGTTCCAAACCTTATTGGAGTACATAGAATCCATCTCAGAATTCATGGCTTCTTGCCACTTCCCAGAGTCTATACTCATAATAGCCTCCTCGTAGGTCTGAGGATCAATATCCTCAGCATCCTCTCCTCTAATATGTCCCACATATCTCTCGGGAGGATGAGATACTCTATCAGACCTGCGTAAAGTTGAAACTTGTGTATTAGGTACCTGAACAGACTCGGGCTGTAGAGTGGTGCTTGAGCTTGGTTCTCTAACTTCGCTCAACTCTATCATTCTCCCACTATCTCTGCCAAGAATGTGTTCCTTCTCAAAGAACACTGCTCTCTTAGCTACAAAGACCTTTTGGTCCTCGAGATGATAGAAGTAATACCCACAAGTTTCCTTGGGGTATCCCACAATTATGCATCGCTTTGTCCTTGATTCTAACTTATCGGGGTTGTGTCTTTTAACGTGGGCTGGGCAGCCCCAAATCTTAACAACCTTAAGATCATGCTTCTTCCCTTTCCATATCTCATATGGTGTAGACACTACTGACTTAGTTGGAACTCTGTTCAGAAGGTAAGCTGCGGTTTCTAGGGCATATCCCCAAAATGAGATGGGTAGGTCAGCGAAACTCATCATGGACCGTACCATATCTAATAAAGTACGATTTCTCCTTTCAAAGACACCATTGAGCTGAGGTGTGTAAGGAGGTGTCCATTGGGATAATATCCCATGGTCCTTGAGGAACTGAGTAAACTCTGTACTTAAGTACTCACCTCATCGATCTGATCGAAGAGTTTTGATACTCTTTCCAGTCTGGTTCTCCACCTCATTCTTATACTCTCCGAATTTCTCAAAGGCCTCGGACTTGTACTTTATTAAGTACACATATCCATACCTTGATAAATCATCAGTAAATGTAATGAAGTAGGAGTAACCTCCAATGGCATGAGTTGACATGGGTCCACATACATCACTATGTATGAGTTCCAACAACTCAGTGGCTCTCTCTCCAGTTCCACTAAATGGAGAGTTGGTCAATTTTTCATGAATGTAAGGCTCACAAGTTGCATAAGACATATAGTCGAATGGATCTAGATATCCATCATTTAGCAACTTTTGAATCCTTCTTTCATGGATGTGACCTAGCCTACAATGCCATAGGTATGCACTGTTCAACTCATCTCGTTTCCTTTTGGACACATTTACATTCATGATATGTGGAGTAGTGTCTAACATAAATAAACCATTATGCAATGTTCCTTTCGTGATGATCTTATCATCTAATAATATCGAACAACCATTGTTCTCAAAAATAAATTTATATCCACTAACTGTTAAACATGAAATGGAGATAATGTTTTTGATAATAGAAGGAACAAAATAACATGCATCTAATGCAATAAAAGCTCCACTAGGCAGATGTAGGGCGACCTCGCCAACAGCTAAAACAGTAACTTTTGCTCCATTACCCATCTTGAGGTCCATCTCGCCTCTCTCTAGTCTCCTAGGCCTTACCAGAACCTGCAACGAATTGCATATATGATAAGCACTACCGGTATCCAATACCCATGTGTTATCATAAGAGTTTGACAAGTGGAGACTGATCATGAATGTACCTGAAGCTTCATCAAGCTTTTGTTTCGCCCTTTCTGCAAGGTACTCTTTGCAGTTCCTCTTCCAGTGTCTATCTTTACCACAGTGGAAGCACTGGCCTTTGTCCTTTGTTGGGTCTTTCTTAGCAACCTTTGTTTTACCTTATTTGCCCTTGCCCTTTCCCTTCTTAAGGGACCTTTCTGCTTTCCTTTTCTTTCTGGTCTCACCAGTGTAGAGAACTGGCTTCTCTTTCTTAATAGTACTCTCTGCCTCCCTCAACATATTGAGGAGCCCTGGGAGAGTCACCTCAAGCTTGTTCATATTAAAATTCATTTATGAACTGTGAAAAGGAATCTGGTAGGGACTGGAGCACAATGTCCACACATAAGTTATCCTCTAGGACCATTCCTAGACCTGTGAGTTTCTCTATCCACTCATTCATCTTTAGGATATGGTTCTGAACCGGTGTCCCCTCAGTCATCCTAGCGTGGAAAAGGCTCTTGGATATCTCATATCGTTGAGTCCTTCCCTGTTCCTCAAACAATTTGCGGACATGTAGGAGAATGGATCTGACATCCATCTTTTCATGTTGTCTCTGTAACTCTGGAGTCATAGAGCCCAACATATAGCACTGAGCAAGAGTGGAGTCATCAATGTACTTCACGTAGCGAGCGATCTCATCCTCGCTTGCCCCTTCTTCGGGCGTAGGCATCACTATATCAAGGACGTACACGATTTTCTCCGCTGTGAGAACAATTCTCAAGTTACGGAGTCAATCCGTATAATTTGGACCAGTGAGGCGGTTGACATCAAGTATGCCACGTAAGGGATTTGAAAGCGACATTTTCTGAAAATAAATATGTAGCAGAAATTAATAACATGCAGATTTTGCAAGAAATAAACTATCAAGATATGGACTTCTATCTTAATATGCTCCCACTATTTTACTATCGAGTCACGCGACACCCTCAGCACGTGAAACGGAAGTCTCCGGCAGACTTCTAGTGGGGATCAGGATCCAATCAGCGTCTTAGTGTAACCTCGAGGGACTCGACCAATCTCACTAAGCCAAAAAGGTAGGCAACTCTTGCCGATCACAACTCCTTGTGATTCCCGTCCTGTTCGGCCTCCGAATCACCATGGCCTTGAGGGACTCGACCAACCATGATGCTCGATTAAGTCAACACCTTCGTTACAAGATGAGTCTGATTTGATGATATACCCTCGAGGGACTCGACCAAGCATACCATGCCCTCAGGTCACCGGTGACATCTCTATGTCGTAAGCAAGATAGCGAATCGCGATATAGGTGAGTCTCGAGGGACTCGACCAACTCAACCTACACCGGGAATCGGTTCCTACTCATAACGATGGAAGGCCACGTGGGTCAATCTAATTGCCTCACATTTACCGACTTAATATTATCGAGAGATGTTTCTATGATTTGGTCTCCTAATATGACATGTCACACATATATTTAATATATATCTACATCGCATGCAAATATATATACATATCTAGTATGTGTATAAGCAATCACACCAGATGATCATGGACCACAACCTAATATGATTAGGCCCGAGCCAGTAGGCCTAATCACTCACATCAAGATCTATGTGTGCAACGGTGCATCTCCATGCCCTGTGATCGTCCATCTCATCCTCGTCGGTTCCGTCGACATCTTGATGCATCTCCATGCATCACGATCGTCCGTCTCGTGGGTCCCGCTATCGCATCCACGCTCCCGCTGCGCCTCCTCGTGTGATTACAACTTAATCATAGGCACGCAGGCCTGACAATAAACGAGAAATATAATGGAGGTTCGCAGACCTCAATAACAATAATCACAAGTACACACATCACACGGTCCATGATCATCCGTCCACATATCATACATCACATGTATAAATAATCATCATCATGTAGGACTACTAGATAATAATAAAAATAATAATCAACTAAACCTTTTAATTAATTAATATTTTCTGAAATTAGGGACATGTAGGGAATTTCTCAATTCCTAAGGGTATTTTCATAATTTGAACAAAAGACAGAAACTGGAATTTCTCAAATTCCGAGGGGCAAAACTATCTTTTTTCCAGAAAACCCTAATGCCCTTAACCCTTTTCGCTGTTGCCGCCGCCGCCACCCTGCCGGCGGCGGCCTGTGCGGCGGGGCGAGGGCACTGCCCTCGCCTGCAGCCGGCACGCCCGCTGGCGGCGATGCCGCTGCGGGTGGGCTCCCCTTTCGGGCGCCGCTGCCTCCGCAGGCGGTGCTGTCCCGCCGGGCGGCCGCCCCTGTGGGGGGGGTTTCGCCCGCGGGAGCAACGGCGGCAGGCGCCGCTTCCTTTCGGCGGCAAGCGCCGCTGCCCTGCGGCGCCTCTGCCCGTGGATTGCCAGCCCCGTCGGCAGCAAGCCTGCTTCAAGCAGGCCGCCGACCGGCTGCTGTAGACGCAGCCCCTACGCTGCCCGCCTTCGGTTGCGCTTCACGCACGCAGATCGAGGGCAGCAACTGTTGCTGCCCTTTCTCGCTAAACACAACACACGCAGTTCAAAACCAATCATTCGCACGAACAACCTGGCTCTGATACCACTGTTGGGAAATCATTGGGGGCGACATCATATGCGCAGCGGAAGAACAAGAAAACAAAAATCCCCGATTCCCAAAAAGATGTTCGTCGTCGTGCGAAGATTGGTGCGCAAAAATCCGCAAAACACAAAACTGCGTATAGAGATTGTGTTACCTAGGGAGATCGTATATCCCTGTTTCCTTGCAGATCCTTAGGAGAGGGTGAAGGAGGTCAAGCGTCCTCCTCTCTAGCGGTGATCCACACAGCAGGGTTGCGACGACGCTCCTCAAAACTCCAGGCCTACTCTGAGGTGGAGAGGGAGAGGAGAATAGGAAAGGCAAGCAAAGACTCTAGCCTATGAGGCTCTGAATCCCTCCTACTTATAGAGATCCCGTGTCAAACCCTAATGGGTCCTTCCCTAGTGGGTATTGGATCTGTATCCAATAAGACAAGGGCTCCGTCGGATATCTCATATCCGAACCTCTACTCATCGCAATGCCTACCATATGTGTGTGACCCTCTAGGCCCAATATCGAGCTGGCCGTGAGTCATACCTGTCAGAACTCCTTCTAACTCAGTGAATTATTATCTCTGTAATAATTCACTCGACTCATCGACTACGGACGTACTAGGCCACTACGCCGTAGTCCCCAGACGATACAGGGGAATCCAATCCATTGGACCTGTCTGTCCTCAGTTACCATGTACCTATAGTCCCTCATCCATCTAATATCCCAGAGACCGTATATCGAGCATGGTGCTGTCAGACCCATACGGTTTCTACTTGAGTCTCGCTCTAATCGGATTCTCCCCGAGAACTCTTTCTCTCTCAACCCGAATGACCCTGGCCAGGGATTTGTCTGAGCAAGAACACATAGGATATTCCTCTCATGACGCCGAGAGTGGATGATCCTCTATTGACACTCAATAGCCCTCGTAAGGTTGACTACCACTCCCAATGACCAGCTGTACTAGATCTAGGGACAGCCAAACCTATAAGTCTGGTATCAAAGAGTGGAGCACTCATACAGGACATCCTTGGTGTCTCAAGTCTAAGGACCAGATACACCACTAGGACTACGGAATCGCTGTCTGACAATAAGGCATCATCAACCATCCAGCATTTCGTAAGCGGATCAATCAGTGATCTCATTCTCCAATGAGCACCTGTACTGTATCCCTAGTGTCCCTACACGAGCAGCTATGAGACCAGCTGCATCCATCATATGGACGGGTATACAGCACACCAATCTATCCGGTTATCACTATGTCCCTCTCGAGTAACCTATGACCAGGATTATTTAGGATATGTGTTTAAAGGTGAATCGATATCATTATCGTGATCTCATCACGATCCGATTCCCATTGCACAAATCCAAGGACATCACAATATATATATGCATTTATGCAATAGTTATAAAGTGATATATGCCAAATTATAATAAGCAAAAAGATTCTGTATCAAGTCACACGTGCCATCACTCACGTGATTGGCTTGCTGGGCACCTATGACTAGCACTGAGATGGCTGACATTTTGGTGAGCATAGGCAGATTCCAGAAATCAGCCCGCGGCACGCGAAAACGGAGCTGTTTTGGGCTGTTTTGGGGCTGTTTTGCTCGGTTCGGTGAGCGATCGTTTTGTAACGCTGCAGCTTTTTCGAACTTACATTTTTACAAGAAAAATGACTCAAAACCAAGGCAAAACAGACTGCCAAATAACTGTACATGTAGATGAGAGCGACGAACGGTTCGTTGAACGGAGTTGTTGCGGGTGCACGACGACCGTTTGTGACATTCTCCCCCACTTAAACTATTGACGCCCTCGTCGACGCTTATTGGTAGTTGTTGATGATCTCTTCTTCATGTCGCTTGGCGTCTTGAGGCTTCCAATTGGCTTCAGTTCGGGGAAGCTTTCGCCACTTCACCAAGTACTCTGTCTGCTCAGCTCCGTTGGGTAGCTTTATCTTGCGGTCCGCCAGAATGGTTTTAACTCGCTTCTCGTAGGAGGCTGTGATGGGAGGAAGCCGAGTTGGAATACTTCGGGAAGCATCTTGCGGATCCGAGTGGTAGGCTTTTAGGTTGCTGGCGTGAAGAACGTTGTGAATTTTGAACCACGCCGGCAGTTGCAACTTGTAAGAGACGTTGCCTACCCTGCTGATAATTGGGAAGGGCCCTTCATACTTGCGCACCAATCCTTTGTGGACTTTGTTCCTAAAGAATTGGAGTGATGCTGGTTGGAGCTTTACCAACACCAAATCGCCAACTTTGAACTCTTGCAGTCGCCTTCCCAAGTCTGCCCACTTCTTTATCCTTTTTGCCGCCTTCTCCAAGTAAGCCCACATAATATCCGCATTTCGATGCCACTCCTTTGTGAAATGGTAGGCTGACGGACTACTCTCAGTATACCCAATGGCCATGGTGTACGGAGTCGACGGTTGTTGTCCGGTAATGATCTCGAAGGAGCTCTTGTTGGATGTAGAGCTCCGCTGCAAGTTGTAGGAGAATTGGGCAATATCCAACAGCTTCACCCAATCTCGTTGGTTGGTACTCACGTAATGCCGAAGATATTGCTCCAAGAGCGAGTTTATCCTTTCAGTCTGGCCATCCGTCTAGGGGTGGAGGCTTGTAGAGAAGTATAATTTTGACCCCAACAATTTAAATAGCTCGGTCCAGAATCGTCCCAAGAACAGAGCATCTCGATCACTAATGATATTGTGCGGGACTCCCCAATACTTCACCACATCCTTCATCATCAGCTTGGCTGCCTCCTCTGCTGAACAGTGTAGGGGAGCAGCAATGAAAGTTGCATACTTTGAAAACCGATCGACCACCACCAGTATCGATCCGAGTCACCCTACAAGTGGTAAGCTTGATATGAAGTCCAAGGAAATGCTCTCCCACGGCCTTTCTGGTACGGGCAACGGCTCCAAAAGTCCCACCGGCTTCCGTTGCTCCACCTTGTCTTGTTGGCAGGTAAGGCATGTTCGAACATATTCTTCTACATCAATCCCCATCTTCGGCCAGTAGAAGGCCCTCTCCACGAGAGCCAACATTCTGTGAATGCCTGGGTATCCAGCCCAAAGAGGATCGTGACACTCTTTTAAGAGTTCATGCCTCAAATTATCTACTCGGGAACATAAACCCTATTCCCTTTTGTGTAAACGAGTTCCTCCTGGACCAAAAATTGTTGTGCCTTGCCTTCTTTAATGAGTTGCATCAGGATAACTGCTTGGGGGTCACTATACAGTCCGTCCATGATCCCGGAAAGGAAGTTGGAGTGCAACTGACTTGCTTGGCCTCCACCCTCCAATTGCGCAGCATTAACACGCTCCACTTTCCGACTCAATGCATCAGCCATGACATTTGCCTTCCCAGGCTTATACTCCATTGCCATATCAAATTCAGCTAGGAAGTCCTGCCAACATGCCTGCTTTGGGGAGAGCTTCTTCTGAGTTTGGAAATAGCTCAGAGCGATGTTGTTCGTCCTCAACACAAATCGCGATCCAAGGAGATAGTGTCGCCAAACTCATAGACAGTGGATCACTACTGTCATCTCCTTCTCATGCACTGGATATCGCCGCTCGGTCTCGTTGAGTTTGCGGCTCTCGTAGGCCACCGGATGACCGTCCTGCATGAGTACTCCCCCAATAGCGAAGTCCGAAGCATCTGTATGGACTTCAAAAGGCTCCCCATAGTCTGGCAATTTAAGCACTGGTTCTTCTATAACAGTAGCCTTCAGATCTTGGAATGCTATTTCACATTTGTCAGACCACTTCCAAGGCTGCTCCTTCTTCAGTAACTCCGTCAGTGGAGTTGCACGCTTCGTGTACCCCGCTATGAAGCGTCGATAGTAGTTGATGAAACCAAGGAAGGATCTCAACTCTGGCACCTTCTTTGGAGTTCGTCATTCCGCAACCGCTTGCACCTTCGACTTATCCATCCGAATGAAGCCATCACCGATTCGATGCCCCAAGAATAAGATCTCAGTTTGAGCAAAGTAGCATTTCTCCCTTTTCATGAACAAAGTGTTCTCCCTAAGAACCTTGAAAATTGTCCGAAGGTGTTTGACGTGCTTCTCGAGCATTTGACTATAGACAACGATATCGTCCAAGTAGACGACCACGAACTTATCTAAATACTCCTTGAATGGCTGATTTATGAGAGTGCAGAACGTGGCCGGAGCGTTGGTTAAGCCGAAAGGCATCACCAAGAACTCAAACACTCCGTACCTGGTCACACAGGTAGTCTTCGCTTCGTCGCCTTTAGCAATGTGCACCTACCAATGCCCCAACCGAAGGTCGAGCTTCGAGAAATACTTCGCTTTGCCCAACTGGTCGAACAAGTTCGCGATGAGCGGGATGGGATACTTGTTCTTCACTGTCACTTTGTTAAGGGCTCGGTAGTCGACGCACAATCGGAGGCTCCCATCTTATTTCTTCTGGAAGAGAACTGGAGCTCTGAAAGGTGCTTTAGAGCTGCGGATGAGACCACTGCTTAGCAATTCACCTAACTGCTTTCTGAGTTCCGCCAACTCTGGCAGGGACATGTGGTAGGGTGGTCTCGCTAGAGGCTTCACTCTTGGCTCCAGCTCGATGCTGTGATCCACGCCTCTGCGTGGTGGAAGAGTCTTTGGCAACTCGGGTGGCATAACGTCATTGAACTGTTTCAGGACGTTCGCCACCATAGCATGTTCTTGAATGGCCTTCTCGTTGATTGGCTCTAGCTTCATAGCAGCCACGAATGTCAATTCGCCTTTTCGCACCCCTTTCTTCAGTTGTAATGCCGATATATGTTGGGGCTCCTTGGTTCCTCTCCGAGAGACGGGAACCACGCAGGGGTCGTTGCCTCCCATCATACATAGGGAGTTCAAGAACGGCATTGGCACCAACTTCACCACGTGCATAAACTCCATTCCAAGAATCACTTGGAAGTCATCCAGTGGCACTGCCATCATGTTGGTGTTCCCGCTCTATGTCCCGATTTTGATGGGAACTCCCTTTGCCAACCCGGAGATTTGCCTGGCCTCCGAGTTCACCGCCTTCATTCGACTTGGGCTCTTCTCCAAGATCAACCCAAGTCGCTCTGCTTCTCGATCGGCTATGAAGTTGTGGGTAGCTGTAACATCCCATTAGTCCCACATCGGAAGTGGGGAATGTGTATGATTAGCTTATAAGGGCCTGATGAGTGTACTACGTTACCTCCCGCTTAAGCATTTTGGTCCGTCGTTGAGGACCAAAATGGAGTTATTGGCCAGTTAACTCATCAGACCCGGGTCGTGACATTTGGTATCAGAGCCGACCTAGCATTTGGGCAGGGTGAGAGGGCTCGAGTAGGAAAGGGCTACCCGTGGATGGAGTCGAGAACTCATCACGACGTGGAGCCACCACTAAGTTAAACCTCACATGCACTATGCTAGGGTTCGATCTAGGTTATGTCTGGCCTTGACGAGGACGTCAAGCTAGCCAAAATGGAGTTATTGGCCAGTTAACTCATCAGACCCGGGTCGTGACAATAGCGCCCGTGTCTTATTGGCCAGTTAACTCATCAGACCCGGGTCGTGACATTTGGTATCAGAGCCGACCTAGCATTTGGGCAGGGTGAGAGGGCTCGAGTAGGAAAGGGCTACCCGTGGATGGAGTCGAGAACTCATCACGACGTGGAGCCACCACTGAGTTAAACCTCACATGCACTATGCTAGGGTTCGATCTGGGTTATGTCTGGCCTTGACGAGGACGTCAAGCTAGCCAAAATGGAGTTATTGGCCAGTTAACTCATCAGACCCGGGTCGTGACAATAGCGCCCGTGTCCACCATAGCACGGGTCGTTTGGCCATTTAGCTTGATGTCGACATACATCAGCTCACTACTTCCTGCTTTTTGTAGCTTTGTCTTCATGTTCTCCCCCACTTGACCCCGCATGGCGTTCAACAAACGCATTGCTCCCATTCGGGGTCCTTGCGACTCCTCGTCGTCGCAGCTAGATTCAGAACTGCTCGAACTAAGAGCAACAGCTTTGCCCTTATCCGATCGGGGAGGGTGGATGGAACCCGTCAAAGCATTGAGTGCCTATTTTTGTGGGCACTCCCTCACCATGTGCGATCCTCCGTACAAGAAACATCCTCCAGGTTTTGAGGCATTGCCTTTCGAGTTTGGCCCTTTGTGGAAACTCTTCTTCTTTTGTTCGCCTCTGAGCTCATTCCCTCGAGAATGTTTTAGAGGGCGATTTCCTGAAGATTGTTTCCTTCTCCCTGGGTCTTCGGAGGAAACAAAGTTGGTGAGCCTTTCTGCAACAGCAATTGCCCCGACGACATCGGTAACATTCCTTCGATTTAGCTCATGTTGAGCCCATGGCTTCAAACCATTAAGGAAGCTAAACAACTTGTCCTTCTCGGACATGTCTTGTATGTCCAGCATTAGTGCAGAAAATTGCTTCACATAGTCTCGGATGGTGGTACTTTGTCAGAGTTGTCTCAACTTCCTTCTTGCGACGAACTCTATGTTCTCCGGCAGGAACTGAGTTCTTAACTCCCGCTTCAAGTCCTCCCATGTGTCGACTCGACACCGACCTTGTTGGATCTCCTCCCAACGGGTTCGCCACCAAAGTTTCGCATCTCCGTTCAGATACATAGTTGCTATAGAAACTTTGGTATCTTCAGAATCGGGCCTCGTAGCTCGAAAGTATTGTTCCATGTCGAACAGAAAGTTCTCGAGCTCTTTGGCTTCTCTGGCCTCTCCATATCCATGAGGCTCGGGTGCCCTCAAATTTTGTGGCGGTGCAACGCGGGTGTTGCTTCCTCCCGCATTTAGTGCTCTAGTGAGCATAGTCACCTTTGAAGTGAGTTCCGCCACAACTTCCTATAGGTGTTGCACGGAGTCTTTGGTATCATCTGACAGTCGGTCAACTAGGGCCTCGACCTTGTCGATCCTGGACTCCACTTCCTCTTGCGAGCTCTCTACCCCGACAAGCCTTTGTTGGCCATCGTAGAGTTCCTCCACGCTTGCTTCTGTTGAATCCCGGATTTTGATGATGAAGTCAATTGTCATTTGTTGTCTAATCTATGTGTTGAGATAAGTGTGTAGGATTATCTACGATGAAAGTTAGACAAGCAGCAGGAGTTGCGCCGGAGTCAAGTTCATGATCACATTGGAAGTTCAAGAGTTCGACGGAAGTTCGGACGGTCGTCGGAGGTTCTGCGAGAATAGATCCGAGAAGTCCAGAAGCTTGCCAAGCGAAGCTCGTCGGAACTTGCCAAGTGGATCGTCGCAAAGTCCAGGAGTTTGCCGGAAGTCCGCAGGAGCATCACCGAGGGTTCATCGGATGATCGACGGAAGTTCGCCGGAAGAAGCGATTGACGCACCGAAGCAAAGCTGCAGAAATTGTCTTAGATTTAATCGTAGTTAGCACGTTGATTAAGTTGGAAAATGGGAGTGATCCCATTGGCTTAATCTTGGGGCAATTGGGCCCCTGAAAGACTGAAATTGGGCCGAATGGAACTAACCATTCGGACCCTGATTGCACCAGGAGGTGCAACCGCCTAGGCCAGGAGGTGGCACCGCCTGGGCTAAGCCTCCTAGCGAGACTGGGTGGTGCAACCTCCCCAGCCGGGAGGTGGCACCGCCTGAGCTCAGTCTTCGAGCTAGACTGGGCGGTGCAACCTCCCTGATAGAGAGGTGGCACTGCCTGAGCTCAGTCTTCGAGCAAGACTGAGCGGTGCAACCTCCCTGACAGAGAGGTGGCATCGCCTGAGCTCGGTCTTTGAGCTCTGCCAGGCGGTGCAACCTCTCCAGTCAAGAGGTGCAACCGCCTGATCCCGGTATTCCGGGATTTGATCGTTTTGAGCTCCAAATTTGAATTGGGTTGGGGCCTATAAATACCCCACCCATTCAGCACTGAAGAGACACAGACCTACACCGAAATCTTGATATTTTCTGTGATTCTAAGAGCTCAAAAGTGTTGTAAAGCCTTTAAGTCTCCTCCTTCTGTTCTTCAAGCTTTTGAGTTGTAAAGTGAGGAGAGAAAGGTCTGTAAAGGTTGTCTCCTGAGCCTATCAAAAGGAGAGAAACTGTAAAAGGGCAGTTGGCCTTCGCCTATTGAAGGAAGGCCTCTAGTTGACGTCGGTGACCTCGTCGGTGGAGGAAGCCAAAAGTGGAGTAGGTCAAGACTGACCGAACCACTCTAAATCTCTGGTTTGCGTTTATTTTGAGCACTTTATCATTACTGCAAACCTCCTTCATAACTACTGCTTTCTGCACTTTTACGAACAAGTTCTAAGTGTTGTTCTTTCAGAATCTGCATTCAGACGTAAATCGGTGTTTTCGTACATTACAGTTTACGTTTACGTTTTGATTCTGCAAAACTGTCTTATACGCCTTCACGAACAAGTTTCTAAGTGTTGATCTGTCCGAATCTGCTTTCAGACGTAAACCAGTGTTTTCGTACGATATTTACATTGCAGTTTACGTTTACGCCTTGATTCTGCAAAACTGTCTTCTGCGCTTTTACGAACGAGTTTCTAAAGTTCAGATCCCTTTGAAACTGCGTGTAGACGTTAAATCTGCGTTTAGACGTAAAACTGCGTTTAGACGTAAACTACGTTTAAACGTAAAACTGCGTTTTAGACGTAAACTGAGTTTGGACGTAAAATCTGCGTTTAGACGTAAATCTGCGTTTAGACGTAAATCTGCGTTTAGACGTAAATCTGCGTTTAGACGTAAACTACGTTTAAACGTAAAACTGCGTTTTAGACGTAAACTGAGTTTGGACGTAAATCTGCGTTTAGACGTAAATCTACGATTAGACGAAAACTGCGTTTAGACGCAAACTGCATTTAAACGTAAATTGTGTTTAGACGTAAACTGCACTTAATCATAAGTTATCTTTGAGTCGGCTTTTGCTTCAAAACTGATTTTTATCGAACGAACGTAGCTTTTGTTTTTAATCGCTAAAAGATTTCCGCTGCACTAATTCACCCCCCCCCCCCCTCTTAGTGCTCTCGATCCTAACAATTGGTATCAGAGCAAGGTTAACTCTCTAACGGATTAAAACCCAAAGAGAAATGGCATATGCCGGAAACCAAGAGGGGCATTCTATTACTCGTCCACCCATGTTCAGTGGGACGGACTACACCTACTGGAAGACCCGAATGAGGATCTTTCTTATTTCTATGGATTTTGAACTGTGGAATCTTGTCGAAAACGGATTTTCGAAATCTTCTCTTCCAATGATCGATTGGAATGATTTGGAGAAGAAGGCTTTCGCTCTTAATGCAAAGGCTATGAATGCCTTATTTTGTGCACTTGACAAAAACGAGTTCAACCGTGTTTCAACTTGTGAAACTGCATTTGATATTTGGCACACACTCGAAGTGACCCATGAGGGCACAAGTAGAGTAAAAGAGTCAAAAATCAATTTGCTGTTACATTCTTTCGAACTTTTTCGGATGAAACCGAGTGAAACCATTGGCGACATGTTTACCCGTTTCACGGATGTCGTTAACGGTCTAAAAGGACTCGGAAAGAGCTTTTCGGATTTTGAGCTTGTTAATAAGATACTAAGATCTCTTCCTAAGAGTTGAGATCCTAAAGTCACGGCTATTCAAGAGGCAAAAGATCTGCGGAATTTCCCTCTTGAAGAATTAATCGGGTCATTAATGACCTACGAAATGACTTGTAATGCTCATGAAGAGCAAGAAGACATCCTTCCAAAGAACAGGAAGGATATGACACTCAAAACTTCTGAAGATCACTTGAGAGAAAACTCAAGTGATGAGGACTGTGACGATGACTTGGCACTTCTAACTAGAAAATTTAAAAAATTCATTAAAAGAAACAAGTTTAAGAATGATACTAAAAATAAACTTGAACCCAAGAAGGATCAAGTTATTTGCTATGAGTGCAAAAAGCCGGGACACTACAAGAGTGATTGTCCCCAAGCCAAAAAGAGAACAACAAAGAAGAAGGCACTCAAAACAACATGGGATGATTCGAGCGCATCTGAGGAAGAGGAGTCCAACACCGAGCAAGTTGCTCATTACGCCTTAATGGCTATCGGAGAGGAGGTAACGAATTCATTAAATGCTGATTTATCTTTTGATGAATTATTAAATGCTTTCAATGACTTATTTGACGAATGCAAGAGTATCAGTAGAAAATATAAATTGCTGAAAAAGGTGCATGATAGTCTTACTTGTGAGTTTGACAAGTTAAAAGTTGAAAGTCATGATAGTTTAAATTCATGTATCAAATGTCATGATTTAGAAACTTTCCAAAAAGAAAACCTGCTACTCAAGGACACCTTGAAGAAATTCGAGGTTGGTAGCAAGTCATTGAACATGATCCTTACAAACAAGGGTCACGTTCCCAAAAGAAGTGGAATTGGATTCGTGAGAAGTCCTCACCAAAATCCAACCACCTTCATAAAAGGCTCCATCTTACATATTCGACATCAAAACAAATGTAACTTCTGTTGTAAATTTGGACACAAGACACATTGTTGTCCATTCAAGAAAATAAGTCCAAACAAATTGATTTGGGTTCCTAAAGGAACCATGATAAACTATATGCAACATGATAAACAATGCAGATCTATCCTTAAGGCACCCAAAAGCAAATGGGTTCCTAAAAATCATCCCTTCCTATAAAAACATTAAAATTTTAGGCCGGAGCAAGAAATAATATTCTGCTCCTTGACTCTCGATAGTCATAAACCAAGAGTCAAAAAGGAACTCGCAACGCTTAAGTAACAAGTGGAAGTTATCACAAATACGATTTGGATACAACCTTATGATATCCAAATTCACATATCCCCTTGATCTTCGAACCCGTCAACACTATCATCTACGAATTAATTCTTGTATCATGAAGAAACTAAATATGTCATGATCTTAAAAGGGATACCAAACAAACTATCAACATACGTATGACATATGCACGGCAAAGGCTCTCACTGGCTACAGGCGGTGGCACCTCTCCAGCTGGCGGTGGCACCTCCAGCTACCACGGGTTGCCAGAGGTTGCACCGCTCCAGCCAGAGGTGCAACCGCCCGCAACTCTGCCTTTTTAAACCCACGCTAGGGCCGGCGGTGGAACCGACCCCAACTCACTCCCATTTCCTCCTCTACTCTTCCAAGTCTCCTCCATTCTCATTTCACTCCTCTAAGCCTTCCAAATACCTTCTATTTCGGAGCAAAACATCAAGAATCCTTCCTTCTCTTGAAGATTTCACAAAGCAGCAGTTATGGGATCTAGAAGATCCTCAAGGGACAAGGGAAAGAGGAGATTAGTAGAAGAGTTTGATTTCACTCTTTTCGATTCAAAATACCATGCTGAAAAATTTCCCTCTTTCGAACTTAGATGTATCAATAAGGGAAAATACGTAGATCTAAATGAACTAAGAGACTTAGAGACTATCCAATGGTTTGCAAACCTAGATCTACTTCCAATCTTGCAGATTAACGAACCCATCTATCCTAGGCTAGTTAGATTATTTTACAATAACATACAAATAGATGATGAAGAAAGGATGTCCACCTATCTTTTAGGACAACACATCTCAATCACTGATAGGTTCATTTGTGATATGATAGGCATTCCCATAAAAAGCATAGGACTTTACTTTAGAGGATCATGGGATGATGAAAGAATTGGAACATCCTATGTTGAAGCCTTAGGAACAATCTTTGCCAATCCTAACATAGCATTAGTTCCTAAAAGTTGTGAACATCTATTGCCTTTGAACACTAAGATACTTCATCATATCATGACTAGTATAATTCTTCCTAAACAATACCATCATGATGAAATAAGTCAATTAGAATTAGGAACTATGTACTTAATCATGAAGGGACATGACATCTGTCTTGGTTATCTTATTCAACAAAACATGTTAGAATTATCTAAGAAAGATATGATGCTCCCATATGGTGGTATAATCACTAGAATAATGAAAGCTTACGACATTCTAATACCACCAGAAGAAGAAGTAATGAAAGTAGATCGATTCAACATAATAAACAAAAATCTACTTCACCGACTAAGATGTTACTATAGAAACGGTAACTGGGTTAGAATCCCTAGAAGGACTGATCACCCTCAACCTGAACTAGAACCGGAAACACCAGTATTTAGGGGTACCCAATCTCCTCCGACCCTTCCCCTTGAGGAAACACATCCAGTTGAGCAAACTCATACATCCATCGAAGAAATTGGGATTCGAATGGATCGATTCGAACAGAGACAAGAACGGATTGAACAACGATAAGATCAAATCCTATCTGAGCTGCAGCAAATTCATAGTCAATTTGACTCCTTGTTTAGGCACTTTAATTTTCCACCTCATCAATGAACTTGTTGAACACCTGTTATTGTTGTAAACTTCTTATGTTACTTCTGATGTAAACATCTATCGTGGTAAACATATATCTTGCGCCTTGTGGTAAAAGTTATCTCAGATTTTTATGGTATCATTACTGTTTGGTATGTGATGTGTCCAAATTAAGAATGTTGTGCTTTGAAACTAAAAAGTTTTGAAAACCTTGTAATTTGATTTCATAAGAAGAGAATTAGGAATGTTGATATGTCCGAATAGATAAACTTGTTAAAATTATTTTTCGGACTATATTGAATTATCAAATCACTTGATTGCCATGTTTCTATGTGAAAATCTGCAACAAATCTTGTCCGAATGCATCTTATTTATTCGAATGCTATAAAACAGATTTTCTCGTACACTTTCATGAATAAATTTGATGAAGTGATGTGTATGTACTCCATCAAAATCTTTATAAAGGGGGAAGAAGTATTTAAAGCAATCTACATAAAATTCCTCTATAAGCTTGCTAATATTATTTTCCTGGTATCATAATTACTATGCTTTTTGTTGATGACAAAGGGGGAGAAATATATGAATTGATAAACACTGCTATGATTATGCCATCCTTGCATCACCAAGAAATATATGAACATATGAACATGTGCTAAAGTTTGCATTATGCCCTAAATTGATATCTTATCATGTGAAGAAAATGCAAAACTTGCTAGAATATTTCAAATGTGTGCATCATGTAATAGTGTTTCATAGCTTTATATGATAATGTTCAAACTACATGATGAATAGTTACAAACACAATCATACAAACTTGTTGATGTATGTCAAGCCTTGACATCATCTTTGAAGAGATACATCATGATGAGTATCATGATGGAAGTATCGATAAGTTTAACTGATCTAACTTATCAATACGTCACTTGAATTCTTAGGTCTTGAATTCAAGGTTGACTTATCTCAACTATGGCATATAGACAGGGGGAGTTAAGGATAACTCAATTATCAATTGATTGTCATCATCAAAAAGGGGGAGATTGTTGAATCCCGAATTTTGATGATGAAGTCAATTATCATTTGTTGTCTAATCTATGTGTTGAGATAAGTGTGCAGGATTATCTACGATGAAAGTTAGACAAACAGCAGGAGTTGCGTCGGAGTCAAGTTCATGATCACATTGGAAGTTCGAGAGTTCGACGGAAGTTCGGACGGTCGTCGGAGGTTCTGCGAGAACAGATCCGAGAAGTCCAGAAGCTTGCCAAGCGAAGCTCGTCGGAACTTGCCAAGTGGATCGTCGCAAAGTCCAGGAGTTTGCCGGAAGTCCGCAGGACCATCACCGAGGGTTCATCGGATGATCGACGGAAGTTCGCCGGAAACTCGCCGGAAGAAGCGATTGACGCACCGAAGCAAAGCTGCAGAAATTGTCTTAGATTTAATTGTAGTTAGCACGTTGATTAAGTTGGAAAATGGGAGGTGATCCCATTGGCTTAATCTTGGGGCAATTGGGCCCCTGAAAGACTGAAATTGGGCCGAATGGAACTAACCATTCGGACCCTGATTGCACCAGGAGGTGCAACCGCCTAGGCCAGGAGGTGGCACCGCCTGGGCTAAGCCTCCCAGCGAGACTGGGCGGTGCAACCTCCCCAGCCGGGAGGTGGCACCGCCTGAGCTCAGTCTTCGAGCTAGATTGGGCGGTGCAACCTCCCTAACAAAGAGGTGGCACCGCCTGAGCTCAGTCTTCGAGCAAGACTGAGCGGTGCAACCTCCCTGACAGAGAGGTGGCACCGCCTGAGCTTGGTCTTCGAGCTCTGCCAGGCGGTGCAACCTCTCCAGTCAAGAGGTGCAACCGCCTGATCCCGAAATTTTAGGATTTGATCGTTTTGAGCTCCAAATTTGAATTGGGTTGGGGCCTATAAATACCCCACCCATTTAGCACTGAAGAGACACAGACCTACACCGAAATCTTGATCTTTTCTGTGATTCTAAGAGCTCAAAAGTGTTGTAAAGCCTTTAAGTCTCCTCCTTCTGTTCTTCAAGCTTTTGAGTTGTAAAGTGAGGAGAGAAAGGTCTGTAAAGGTTGTCTCCTGAGCCTGTCAAAAGGAGAGAAACTGTAAAAGGGCAGTTGGCCTTCGCCTATTGAAGGAAGGCCTCTAGTTGACGTCGGTGACCTCGTCGGTGGAGGAAGCCAAAAGTGGAGTAGGTCAAGACTGACCGAACCACTCTAAATCTCTGGTTTGCGTTTATTTTGAGCACTTTATCATTACTGCAAACCTCCTTCATAACTACTGCTTTTTGCGCTTTTACGAACAAGTTCTAAGTGCTGTTCTTTCAGAATCTGCATTCAGACGTAAATCGGTGTTTTCGTACATTACAGTTTACGTTTACGTTTTGATTCTGCAAAACTGTCTTCTACGCCTTTACGAACAAGTTTCTAAGTGTTGATCTGTCCGAATCTGCTTTCAGATGTAAACTAGTGTTTTCGTACGATATTTACATTGCAGTTTACGTTTACGCCTTGATTCTGCAAAACTGTCTTCTGCGCTTTTACGAACGAGTTTCTAAAGTTCAGATCCCTTTGAAACTGCGTCTAGACGTTAAATCTGCGTTTAGACATAAAACTGCGTTTAGACGTAAACTACGTTTAAACGTAAAACTGCGTTTTAGACGTAAACTGAGTTTGGACGTAAAATCTGCGTTTAGACGTAAATCTGTGTTTAGACGTAAATCTGCGTTTAGACGTAAAACTGCGTTTAGACGTAAACTACGTTTAAACGTAAAACTGCGTTTTAGACGTAAACTGAGTCTGGACGTAAATCTGCGTTTAGACGTAAATCTGCGTTTAGACGTAAAACTACGTTTAGACGCAAACTGCATTTAAACGTAAATTGTGTTTAGACGTAAACTGCACTTAATCATAAGTTATCTTTGAGTCGGCTTTTGCTTCAAAACTGATTTTTATCGAACGAACGCAGCTTTTGTTTTTAATCGCTAAAAGATTTCCGCTGCACTAATTCACCCCCCCCCCCTCTTAGTGCTCTCGATCCTAACAGCTTCAAGAACATCCAGGCGGGTTTCCGCCGTTGTGAGTCTCTCCTTGTGACTCTTTTTCCCCGTTGGTGCTCCAGATTGCGCCTCCTCCGCTCGCGGAGAGTAGCCAACTTCTCGCTCATCATGTTCGCTGCCGCGCTCCTCTTGAGTAGCTCCAAAGCCTGAGAGCGAGTATGCACATGCAGCCCACCTGCGGTTGCTTGGGGCAAGGGTCCGGCTTGCCCCGTCTTGCTTGATTCGCCACGATGCTTTGCCATGGCGAAGTTGCGGAGTTCCTTCGCTGCTCGCTTGAAGTGCTTGCCCGCTATGATACCACAATGTCACGGCCTTAGCTGGAATTGCCTAAGTGAGGTATCCTTGCGGCCAAGACGCGAACTTAGCTTGCGTTTCCTAAGTCACGCTTCACCCTTACGATATTGCTCCGCAAAGATCAGCCCACTTGCAACCTCTCGCAGGTCCCGAAGGACCTGTAAAAGAGAAAGTTGATTAGTTCGAAAGAACGAGCAACGGACAAGTCCCGAAGTCTCGCGAAAAGGGGAAGCTTTACAAGCAATTCAGTGAGCACCTTGTGTGCATAAGAGAAAAAGGGGAGAGGGGGAAAACAAGGGCTTTAGAAGGTTGAACGAACAGCTGCAAGCCCATAAATAGCTACCCACCGAGTCCCGGGCGCGACAACAAGTTCCCGTCAAGGCAACGTGCGAACTTGCGAATGAGTGTTCAACGGCCGATACTATACCGAAGCCCCATCCAGCCCTGTGCCACCCGGGGGGTTCAAAGGGACAGAGATGGCTGACGTTTTGGTGAGCGAAGGAAGATTCCAGAAATCAGCCTGCGGCACGCGAAAATGGAGCTGTTTTAGGCTGTTTTGGGGCTGTTTTGCTCGGTTCGGTGAGCGGTCGCTTTGTAACTCTATAGCTTGTTCGAACTTACATTTTTACAAGCAAAATGACTCAAAACCAAGGCAAAACAGGCTGCAAAGTAACTGTACATGTAGATGAGAGCGACGAACGGTTCGTTAAACAGAGTTGTTGTGGGTGCGCGACGACCATTCGTGACAAGATGGTGTTATCACTATGAGTCAAGTAACAAGCAGTTTGTTAAATGAGGAGTTGAGAAAAAAGAGTTCAGCAACATCTTAGAATGATTCACAGGCAATTATCTCAAAGAACAGAGGAAGGTCAAACTCTAGAAATAGTTCACGCATGAGTAGGAGCAAGTCAAGATCAAGAACAGAGGAAGGTCAAAGTCTAGAAATAGTTATTATCCTAATAACTAGTAGTTATAAGGACTGATGAATATTCTATGATAAAAAAAAGATAAATTTCTATACTAATGATTATGTTGATCAAATTGATTTCATATTTGGAGATTGGTTCAAGAAATCTGATAAGATTGGTTTGGATTGCATGGCTTATCATTCAGAAAATCTAGAAAAAACTAAACGCAACAACAACATCGAAGTAGATTACATCAAGTTTTAAGACTTTCTATAATATTTATTTTTATAAAGTTTAATTAAGGGGGGGCGGCTGGAATATTAAATCAAACGTTATGATTAGATAGGATTTTAGTTTAGAAAGTCAAGTCAAGATAGGAGTTCGTATCATCATTGTAGTCAAAGTCTTAAGTTTACCTCTCTATAAATATGGATGTATGTAATGCTTTAGGAATACAACAAAGAGAAAAGATAAATTAAAGCAAAGGCTTCCAGATTATGAGATATTATAAAGTTTTAATATTCAATATGAGCTTTTAGTTTCGAAGTCTCCTCTATTCTACTTTATTCTTTTTTATGATTTCTAACAAGTGAGAGAGTAGAGGGTGCCCGGTTTTATAGTGCCAGAATCTTACACACATTAAATTATAATAAAAATATCAATAGAAGTATAAATAAATTATATATATTACCCTTACTTAGTGATATAATTTGTAATATCCATACTTCATAAATATGATAAACAACATTCTCATGTTTTCGACTTTTAAAGTTGAAGTACATCCTTTTCAAAAATATTATTTTTTGTGTTCTAGGAAATGTTGGTTGAGCATGCATAAGAATTAATATTTAGTTTAAGTATATTTATAACAAAAAAGGTATGGTTCTTAGTGCAATAGGCTTTTATGTGCTAGTGAATATGAGTATGAAGTTAAGTTATGGTAATAAACATACAAATAATGACTACAAGTGATGATTGAATTGCAATCAAACTTAAGTAAATCTCAGGTTGAATTAGTTTAAAAATAATTAAAGTAAGAAAGTCTAAATTTGAAACATTATGTATGTAGAGGATAATAAGCTATTTAGTTATGGATGGAGTAATGAAAATTTAAATAAAAATATAAATCAAAGAAGTGTGTTATACTAAAAATATTGAGATATATAGGTGAGATTAAAAAATGAGTTTAGGCCCAAAATATCATTATGGTCAGACCAAATTAGACTCTACTAAAGTTACTAAAACCTTATAATTTAATTAATGAAAGAAAAAAATAAATAAAAACTTAAAATAAGGTCCAATGGGATTGAACTATAGACCTCATGCTAACCTCTTAAGCACATCTACTTTATTGTAGCTTTATTCTCTTTATCTACCTAATAACTGATAACCTTTTCTCACCTTCTTCATCTATTCTCTTAGTTTTTCCCAGGGAAAATAGGAAACCTCAGCTCTAGGAAAGTTTAAGGTAAGAAAAACAAAATACTTCCCTTGCTATACATAGGATTTCGGCTTTATAGATTATAGATTGATGTTTCAACTACCTTTTAGTAACACGAACTTTGATTTTATAGTTAATTTTTAGATATATATTTTGTACTTCTTATGGTTCTAAGTCCTCTAGTATTACATTAATATGAGATTGGTGCATAGAATTATGAGTGCCTCAATCTGAGATACTTAAAATCTCTTATTTTATGAAAAGAGGTTCTATTCGAGCTAAATTGACCCCCTTAGGAATATTATTAGGTATTATCCTTTTGATATATTTTAAAAGGTTCCCTCAAAATTTTGTAGGATTTAGAATTGAGTAAGTATCCCTTCTATGCACTAAGATATGAGGTTTATAAGTTTAAATAGTTCTAACCCGGTTTCTGCATAACATAATATAGTTTAGTTTTATATGTCTCATAGGTTACTGTGAATATTTCATGATAATTCAAGATAATTTGGTTATTTAAAATAGTGAAGTAAATTTTTTTCCACTAAATTGTGTGATAGTTTGAGTGATACCAACTAGTTCTTTGATTATAGAGTGAATTGCGAAAAAAAATTAATAGCAGAATTTAGATAAATTTATAGATTGAGTATAATATATTTTATTTAGGATTTTATGAAAAAAAATTTAATTATTGTTATGAGTTATTATAAATCAATAGTTCAAGAGATAGGGTTTTTAATTAAAGTATCTCATGACCTTATGCTCCTAATCTTTAGGTGTATCACTCCCCAGCATTATTAAACATCGAGGAATGTGGCATTTCACAAACATCCTTATTTTTTAGTTAAATTAGGTAAGCATAAGTTTAATTTATTGCATTATAGTGGTCTTATCATATTCGTAACATATTTTGAAAAAATATGTTCTTAATGACGTAATTATCATTAGCCATACATGAGCTAAATATGAATTTCTTAATGTTATAATTATCACTAGCCAGACATGAGCAAAATATAAATGTATATATTTTGTAAGTATAAAAATATACGAATTTGAGATAAAAAGATATTGTATCTATGTATAACTAATGATATACAGTATGAAAGTGCATGTGTTTTCTATGACATGCGTTGTTAGAGTACATAGATATATTATGACATGCAATACATATATATGTTATAATATACGGTGTGGGAATCTATATATATATTAAGATGTGCGGCGTGCGAGTGCACACCTATTTTATGACGTATTGTGTGCGAAAGTGTTACATCAAGTTTTAAGACTTTTTACAATATTTATTTTTATAAAGTTTAATTTAGGGGGGGGGGGGGGGGGGGGGCTACAAGAATATTAAATCAAACTTTATGATTAGATAGGATTTTAGTTTAGAAAGTCAAGTCAAGATAGGAGTTCGTATCATCGTTGAAGTCAAAGTCTTAAGGTTACCTCTCTATAAATAAGGACGCATGCAATGCTTTAGGAATACAACAAAGAGAAAAGATAAATTAAAGCAAAGGCTTAGAGATTCTGAGATATTATAAAGTTTTAATATTCAATATGAGCTTTTTGTTTCGAAGTCTCCTCTATTCTACTTGATTCTTTTTTATGATTTCTAACAAGTGAGAGAGAGTAGAGGGTGCCTGGTTTTATAGTGCTAGAATCTTACAGACATTAAATTATAATAAGAAAATCAATAGAAGTATAAATAAATTATATATATTACCCTTACTTAGTGATATAATTTGTTATATCCATATTTCATAATTATGATAAATGACATTCTCATGTTTTCGACTTTTATAGTTGAAGTACCTCATTTTCAAAAATATTATTTTTTGTATTCTAAGAAATGTTGGTTAAGCATGCATAAGAATCAATGTTTAGTTTAAGTATATTTATAACAAAAAAGATTCTATTCGAGCTAAATTGACCCCCTTAGGGATATTATTAGGTATTATCCTTTTGGTATATTTTAAAAGGTTCCCTCAAAATTTTGTTGGATTTAGAATTGAGTAAGTATCCCTTATGCACTAAGATATGAGGTTTATAAGTATAAATAGTTCTAACTCGGCATTTGTATAACATAATATAGTTTAGTTTTATATGTCTCATAGGTTTCTATGAATATTTCATGATAATTCAAGATAATTTTGTTATTTAAAATAGTGAAGTAAATTTTTTTTCACTAAATTGTGTGATAGTTTGAGTGATACAAACTAGTTCTTTGATTATAGAGTGAATTGTAAAAAAAATTAATAGTAGAATTCAGATAAATTTATAGATTGAGTATAATATATTTTATTTAGGATTTTATGAAAAAAATATTTAATTATTGTTATGAGTTATTATAAATCAATAGTTCAAGAGATAGGGTTTTTAATTAAAGTATCTCATGACCTTATGCTCCTAGTTTTTAGCTGTATCACTCCCCAGCATAATTAAGCATCGAGGAATGTGGCATTTCACTAACATCCTTATTTTTTAGTTAAATTAGGTAAGCATAAGTTAAATTTATTGCATTATAGTGGTCTTATCATATTCGTAACATATTTTAAAAAAATATATTTTTAATGACATAATTATCATTAGCCAGACACAAGCTAAATATGAATTTCTTAATGATATAATTATCACTAGCCAGACATGAGCAAAATATAAATGTATATATTTTGTAAGCATAAAAAATATACGAATTTGAGATAAAAAGATATTGTATCTATGTATAACTAATGATATACGGTATGAAAGTGCATGTGTTTTCTATGACATGCGTTGTTAGAGTACATAGATATATTACGATATGTAATACATATATATGTTATGACATACGATGTGGGAATCTACATATATATTAAGATGTGCGGTGTGTGAGTGCACATATATATTATGACGTATTGTGTGCGACAGTGCATACATATATTATGATATGTGGTATAGAAGTCTATGAATTTGCTATGTTTCTTTCATGTGCATTTTAGCATTTTTAATTATTTTGATATAGAATTTTACCTCTTTATTTTGCATATGATAAGTTATAAGGTTATACTTGCTAAAGAAGTTATATGATGATGTGTTTACCTTTAAATATCTTTCGTCGATGAATTTGAAATCTTATATATGCAAAATGATATATGCTTAGCTAAGTAAAGATATAAAGACTTATACTTACTTTACAAGTAAAGATACTACTGATTTTTTCCTATTGACCCTATTTTACTAGTGAAGATACTAGTATCCCACCCAAGTGATTGGGCCGGGAATTATATATATGTACATTAGGAATCTCATCATTTTATTTAGTAAATTAGTATATTTTCATTTAAAGATTATCTATTCTTTCTTTACACTCCTAACGATAACAGTAAGAGAATTCGAGAGTAACATCCTATTTTACTCATGCATGTAGGGTTTAGGTGAGATTCAGAATAAAATGTTATTGGATGTTGATGTCTTGGGAGACGAAGTGTGATTGCTGAGTCGACTGACATGGATGTCCTAGGGCACGATAAAATATGTCTTGAGGTTGTAGCCATTAAAGACATACTCTATATGGCACTTGATGATCTAGTTACGGAGAGAATTCTTCTTAAGATGATAGCTCATCTTCTCTACCCGAGAGAAACCAACAATCTGTACGAAACATAAGATAGGAGGATAGAAAAACTAGGAAAACTTTAGATAAGTGGAAGAAGCTAACAAACCATAGGAAGAAGATAAAAGTTGGTAGGCCACCGAGCTTGACCACTCGGCATCAATCTGATCCTTTGAGATTAATAAAAAATTAAAAGAGCCATGAGACATATATCTTGTCGACGAATTTGGCGTGATGCATGTTTAGATTCTGCGGCTCGTTATCATGACTGCTTTCTTTCCTATGCTAATGGGTGAAATCTAAAGCTGGTGGGCTGATTCATCAAGCACGAATCTGAAAGATTACATGACGTGGCTTACATCGGGCCTCACCGCATGCTCTCTCGATCGCGCGCTTTCTATGCAGAAGGCGATCAAGAACGAAACCGCGCTTCTCCCGCCCCATCTTCTCCCCCACGAAGGCTATTTATCCTCTCTAGGAAGTCTGTCTTCTCCCGCTCGTCTCCCTCTTGGTCTTCGACTTCTTTCGGCGAAGGTTATTTCTCGTTGGGCGGCGGAAGGCGATCAAGAACCAAGCCTGTCTTCTGCCCCGCTCGTCTCCCTCTTCGTCTTCTCCCGACCAAGGTTGTTTCTCCTTCTCTCGCGCGCAAGTTGGCCGGCGGAATTCGATCAAGAAGGATCAACAATGAAGCTCTCCGTTCTCCCTGCTCATCTCCCTCTTTGGCTTCGTCTTCGTCTTCTTTTGCCTGCGCCTGCAAGCCTCCTCCGCTGCCTCCTCCGGATCCCTGTCCGAGTGCGATGGCGGCCATGCTAATGGGTCCCATCTAAAGCTGGTGGGATAATTCATCAGGCACGAATCTCAAAGATAACATGACGTTGCTTCTTACATAGGGCCTCACCGCACGCTCTCTCACTCGCACGCTTTCTATGCGGAAGGCGGTCAAGAACGAAACCGCTAACCTCCCCCACGACAGCTATATATCCTCTCTCTCTCTCGCGGAAGGTGATCAAGAAGGAAGTCTGTCTTCTCTCGGCGACGATTATTTCTCCTCTCTCGCTCTCCTCTGTCAATCTCGTTGGCTGGCGAAAGGCGATCAAGAACCTAGCCCGTCTTCTCCCCCGCTCGTCTTCGTCTTCTCCCTGCCGAGGTTGTTTCTCCTTCTCTCGCGTGCGCGTTGGCCGGCGGAATTGGATCAAGAATGAAGCTCTCCTTCTCCCCGCTCGTCTCCCTCTTCGGCTTCGTCTTCCAATGCCTGCGCCTGCAAGCCTGCTCCACTAGAATGCTTCCTCCTCCGGATCCGTGTCCGAGTGCGATGGCGGCCATGCGATTTTGCTTGCCCCACTTGGCGAAGTCGCCTCCTCTGTTCTGGCACGCCTACCCTGCCCCGACCTTACAATGCTGCGCGGCCTTCTCCGCCGCCATCGAAGGTCCCGAGGCCGCCTGCCTATGCCTTCTGGTCCATCAGAAAGCATTCTTGGGGAAGCCGATCGACGCTTCACGCCTCTTCTCCCTCCCCGCCGCCTGCGGGAACCCGGTCGACGCCTTCGCCACTGAGATCTGCCAAGATTCTGCTCCTCCTGCATCTCCGACTCCTCCCGCTGCCGCTCCGGCCTCCCGTTTTAACCTCAGGTTAACATTAACAATTTATTTGCCCGCATCTGTAGTTGTCATTCTTGTTTTGGCGATATTGATTGCTCGTTTCTGGAACTCTTGTGCCGAATTGTTTGTGTGCTTTCGGGTTGATTCTAAATCTTGATTCTTGGATTCTAGATTCTGCATGGGTTCTTTAATTCGCTACTACACTAGTTTCTTGGTTCCTTCTTTCTTCCGTTTGTTTTTTCAGTTGCATGCATAATCGTCTTCTTTGCTCGTGATGTTTCTTTGTTCATGGTATTCGGCTGCATGATCTCGTTGGACACACTCTCTTCATACATTCTAGAGTTTGCATCGTGTCTTGGTTTTCTCGGAGTTTATTGTAGCCATATTAGAAATTTCTAAATGAGTAACTTCTTCGGCGTAATCATTCAGGAGGACCACAATCGATATATCATCGGGTCGACCCTCTTTATTTCTTTGTGCCGTCATTTATGAGCAAACTCATTATAATTTTCATTGATTTCTTTCTCATATTAGTTTTTTGAAGAATTATCATACCAGTTTTGTGTTGGTTTTACATTGGATACACATGGATGTTGATGCTACTCGAACTTTATTTTCATCGTAAATCGCATTATTTGTTTTGAGTTTGACAAACATATATGCAAGTGGAATTCTTTTTTGGAGTTGATTTGAGATGGAGCATCAAGTAAGGGCCTAGCTCGGGCTGTGAGCTTTTCTTTCTTTTTTTTTTCCTTTACCAGACCCGGGTTGTGGGTAAAGAAATCGGTTGAGCCACCCCTTTAGTAGGCTCACGGAGGGTTTTTTCACCCTAACTTTTCTGGTTAGGGTTTTTCCCTCCAACGAGGTTTTGCCTTGATCTATTATTCGATCGAGGATTTCCTCGGATTAAAAATTGCATATTGCAAATAATATGGATCGAAAGAAATTCTATCATTTGAATACAAATATTGTGGCTTCCTAATGCATTCATTATATAGAAATAAATATTTTCTAAACATATGAGATGTCTAAAGTATTTAGAGTCGACTTCTTAAAGCATGAAAAATGGCTTGAATATATATAATAATATATTTATCATTTGAAAATTATTTTCTGTGATCTATGGCTATGGTTACTTCTAATTTGTACAAAAAAAAAAAAAATACAAATTCCTTATCCTACCAAAGCAAAATATTTTCATGCAACAATAACTTTAACTATTATTTGGTGAAGCAAGTTTAAACTTTAATACTAATCTAAGATGCCATCCACCTTCAACAACATGATCATCTACCCATGAAGAATTAATAGTTAAAGTCAACTAAGAACTCTCATGCATACCTTGTGTATCCCATACCTATCCAGTGCTACTTGCGCATCCATTTTACATGACAAACTTTCAACACGAGAATGATGAAAACTAAAAATTTAAGATAGACACGTCCGTCCGTTAAACAATAAAATCAACCACAACTATTTAATTTGGTAGAATAAGGTTACAACTTTGACAAGCAAATCATTCCCTAAGAAAAGTATGTGTTCTCCTCTATAGAGAGAAAAGTATGTGTTCTCCTCAATTGATAAATCATATTATAATTATAATATCTGACCAATGTAAAACACAAACATAACATGTCAAAAATTTATACACAAAATATGCCCACATGTCATCATCCATATCTATACTATCTTGGGCTTGCATGTACTCACTTCTCTACCCAATAACTTGGGAGGAATTTTAGTATCCTTACTTACAAATTAGGGTTTATAGTGAGTAATCACTCAATAAGCATAAATCTATATAGTCTTATTCAAGTGAGTATGTATCATATCATATATACAATATTTCAAGATCATTGACATAAGACACTTAACGATAGACATCACATCATGTGACGTATACAGCATGCATAACCCTACAGCATAGTATATGCACAATAAGGAGGTAAAATTTTATGTTAAAATAATTTAAATACTTATTCGCACATGTAGGAAATATAGCAAATCCATATATTTCAACACCTCAAATTATAACATACATGGGCACTCTCACACCATACATTATCGTAATAATATATACGAGCACTCCTACATCACACGTCATAATATATACGAGTAGTCTCACACCGCACGTCATAATATATATATATATATATATATATATATATATATATATATATATATATATATATATATATATATATATATATATATATATATACTCCTACACTACACATAATATCATATATGTGCATTATACGTCATAACATATCAATGCACTCCTACAATATATATTATGGAAAACACATGTACTTTCACATCACATATCATAATATATACATATACACAAGATATTTTTATCATAATTAATATATTTTTATGCTTACAAAATTTATACATTAACATTTAGCTCGTGATGATCTTATCGATCGAAACATGCTTTCTAAAATATGTTATGTATACGATAATTTATACGATCACTATTTTATAGCGAATTAAACTTATACTTACCTGATTGAAATAAAAAATAAAGATGCCTTTGAAAGATCATGTTTCTTATTGATCGAGTATGTCGGAGAGTGATACACTTATCAAATTAGGATCCTATATAAAGACATGAGATGTCTTTATTAAGAACTATACCTCTTGAATTAGTGTTTTATGATATTTCATAGCAATAATTCGTAAACACATATTTGATAAAATCTCTTATAAAATAAAATATTCTTAATCTAAAAATTCATTTAAATTTTATCATCAATTTTTTAATAATTCACTCTATAAACATCGTATGATTATGAAGAATTTGTTTTCTCACTATTCGGACTGACTAAACTATCCTCATAATTTAACTACCAACAACTTAAAGAAAGGGCTATGACTATCTGAATTTATAAATCTCATATCTTAGTGTACGGAGGTGGTATTTTTTCAATTCCAAATATCACAAAATTATAAGAGAAAATTTTTAAAATATTTCGAAAGAACAAAGCCTAATCATATTCTTCAAGGGTCAATTCAACTCGAATAGAATCCATTCTCAGAAAATTAGAGATTCTAACTATCTTAAATTTGGAAAGTAATAACTCTATGCACCAATCTCAGATTAAACATATACTCAAGCCTTTAGAATCATAAACTATTTATATAAAATATATCAAAAAATTAAAGATAAATTTGAAGTCTAGATTACTCAAAAGCAATTGAATAATCAACCTATAATGTATAAAACTGAAACCCTAAGTATAGAAAGGGAAGATTTGGGGTTTTTCTTATCTCAATCTTCCTTAGAACTTGGGTTTCTTGACCACCTTAAGAAAAGTTAAGAGAATAGCCGAAGAAAGAAAGAAAAGGTCATGAGTTATTAGGTTAGTAAAGAGAATGAGGTCAAATAAGGTAGAGGTGCTTAAAAGTTATCTTGAGGTTAATGGTTCAATCCCATTTGACCTTATTTCATGGTTTTTTTTTTTCATTTACTAGTATCATTTTAATATTGTAGAAACATCAATTGAGTTTAATTTAATTTGACATAGATGATATTTTTGGTCTAAAATCATCTTTTTATCTCACTTAAGCATCTCAACATTTGGTATAATACTCCTATTTGATTTTCGTCGCCATTAATTTTTTTATTACTCCATCCATACCTAAGTAGCTTATGTTAAATAATGTTTAAAAGTTAAACTTTCTAATGTTAATCATAGTCAAATGAATTTAAGCCTTGAGATTCACTAAAAGCCGATTAAAATTCAACCACCACTTCTAGTCACAATTTGCATGATTATTACCACAACATATTCTCGTATTCAAGTCCGCTAGTATAGTTTGACTTGTTATACTATACTTAACATAAATACTAATGCTTATGCATTCTCAATCAATATTTCATAAAATTCTAAGAATGATATTTTTTGAAAATATGTACTTCAAACTAAAAAGCCGAAAATATGAGCATGTCATTTATAAATTTTATGAAGCATAGATATCACAAACAATATCACTAAGTGAGGGTAACATATACATATTATTTGTGCTTCTATTAACATACTAGTAATAGTTCAAAGTGTATGAGAATTAGACACTGAATATATTTCATCCTATACAGTTTGAAAATAAATCAGAAGAAGTGTATGATGCAAAATTAGAATAAACTGAAGGGCACAACATATATATCCTCGTATGTTGTTTGAAAATAAATCAGAATAACTACATTATTCAAAATTAGAAGAAACTGAAGATCCTTTATCAATTGAAAATGGGTAAGAAATATCATCACGTGTGATGCATTTTTCTACGATTGAAGAAGTCAAGATCAAACAAGATTTATATAATATGGATAATATTTATTTTATTAGTGCAGATGATTTTCTTTTCATTGTAAGCGTAAAAGTCTTTGTTCAGCCTAAAGAAAAAAAAAATTTAAAGTCGCTAATTAAAGATTCAAAAGATGTCACAAATATGATTTCAAGATCACCATTATCTAATAACTAGTAGTTATAAGGACCGATGAATATTCTATGATAAAAAAAAAATAGATTTCTATACTAATGATTATGTTGATCAAATTGATTTCATATTTGGAGATTGGTTCAAGAAATCTGATAAGATTGGTTTAGACAAATCAGAGTTTTACAATTGATCAAGATAGATAAGGTAGATCAATATATCATCGGGTCTGTTGGGCTGATAGCCCATATTCAGCCCATGTGGGCTTTATTAGCCCATAGCCCCCACCCCTTCTTAACCTAACCCTAGATCAATATAAGGGGGGTGTGGTGGCTGCATTTAGGCACAACGGAGGTGGCTGTGTTTTTGGGCAGAAAAGGGCAGCAACGTGGAGAGCTTTGCAGTAGCAAAGAGGAGAAGAAAAAGGCAGAAAAAAAAGAGAAAGAAAGGGAAGAAAATAAGTACATCGTAGAGAGACTGATTTCAATCATCTAGTAGTGTTCTCATCTCAGGTTAGATCAAATCTACAGTAGACTCTTACTATGATTACTTGGGGAGGTATTAGATATTGTGGACAGTGACGTGATCCTTGTATCTCAGTTATTCTCTTGTGATTGTTATTAGGGTTTAGGGTAAGAGATTGAGATTTGTATATTCATTATTCTCATAGTGGATTATCTTTAGTTTGTCCCGTGGTTTTTACCCTTCATATTGGAGGGGTTTTCCACGTATATCTTGGTGTTCTATTTTATTGTGATTTCATTTAATTCCGCTGCATATCATGACCTGCTAGTATTTGTTCATATACAAAAGTTATTCCGCTTTATATCCCCATCAACTAGTATCAGAGCAAGGGTTTTGGTTTTAATTTTTGTATTTGAACATGGAGGCCAGTAGTGTTTATCGCATGATTAGTTTAAATGGAAACAATTGGATGATATGGAAACCAAGAATGGAAGATCTCTTGTATTGCAAAGATTTGTATGGACCTTTGCAGGGGGATAGTGCAAAACCCACAACTATAACAGATGATGAGTGGAAGAGGTTAGATTGAAAAACAATTGGGTTTATTTGATAGTGGCTTGATGATAGTGTCTTTCACCATGTTTCTACTGAAATTTCTACATATTTTCTTTGGAAAAAGTTGGAAAGTCTCAATGAAAGAATAACAGCTGGCAACAAAGCTTTTTTTATCAGAAAACTTGTGAACCTAAAAGATAGAGAGGGTGTTTCTATTACTGAGCATTTGAATGAAATGCAAAGTATTACTAACCAGTTATCCTCTATGAAAATATCTCTTGATGATGAGTTGTTGGCATTGTTACTTCTCAGTTCATTACTAGAAAATTGGGAGACACTGGTGGTTTCCTTTAGTAATTCTGCGCCAGATGGTGTTATCACTATGAGTCAAGTAACAAGTAGTTTGTTGAATGAGGAGTTGAGAAGAAAAAGTTCAGCAACATCTCAGAATGATTCACAGGCAATTATCTCAAAGAACAGAGGAATGTCAAAGTCTAGAAATAGTTCATGCATGAGTAGGAGCAAGTCAAGATCAAGAAAAGATATTATTTGTTATAACTGTGGTGAGAAAGGACATTACAAGAACCAATGTAAGCAACCTAAGAAGAGCAAGAAAAATGGAAAAGAAATGGAGTCTATAGAGTCAAAAGATAATATCATAGCTATAGTGTAGGGTGGTGATTATTTGATTTTGTCTCCTTCTGATGATTTTTTTTTTTGTGTCAGGATCTTGAGTGGGTGATCGACATAGGTGCTTCTTATCATGCTACACCACGGAGGGAGTTTTTTGCTATATACATGTTTGGAAACTTTGGTATTGTCAAGATGGGCAACTATGGCATAGCAGACATCATAGGCATGGGTGATATTCATTTAAAGACCAACCTTGGCTGCAAGTTGGTGCTTAAGGATATGAGGCATGTGGTTGACTTGAGGCTGAATTTAATTTCAGTTGGAAGGCTAGATGATGAAAACTATGATAGCAGGTTTCACAAAGGGCAATGGAAACTCAGTAAGTGTTCTCTTGTTATAGCTAATGGAAAGAAATGTCATACTTTGTACAGGTTGCAGGCTAAAGCTTATGGTGAGCAATTAAATGCTACAAAAAAAGACTTCAGCATGGAGTTGTGGGATAGGCGATTGAGACACATGAGCGAGAAGGGACTGCAAGCTCTTTCTAAGAGAGAGGTATTGCCATACCTCAGAGGTATAAATATGAACCCTTGTATTGATTGTTTAGCAGGTAAACAACATAGAGTTTCATTTGTTAGTCCTACTTTGTGTAGAAAAATGCATACCTTAGACCGTGTTTATACAGATGTATATGGTCCTTTGAGGACAAAAACTCCTGGTGGATTTGTTGATGTTCTTGGTATAAGTGGTGCACTTTATTTTGTCACTTTTATAGATGATTTTTCTAAGAAAGTTTGGGCTTATGCTTTGAAGACCAAAGATCAGGTTATTAATGTCTTCAAAGAGTTTCATGCCAAGGTTGAAAGGGAGACAGAAAGGTAATTGAAATGCATAAGATCATATAATGGTGGTGAGTATACATGATTATATAATGATTATTGTAGGTCACATGAGATCCAACATGAGATGACAGTTCCTGGTACACCTCAGCATAATGCTATTGCAGAGAGGATGAATCGCACCATTATGGAAAATATCAGATGTATGCTTTCACAGGCCAAGCTACCGAAAAGGTTTTGGGATGAGGCTTTGAGGACTACAGTTGATGTGATCAACTTATCACCATGCACAACCCTAAATGGTGATGTTGTAGAGCATGTATGGTTAGGGAAAGATATTTCCTACAGGCATTTGAGAGTGTTTGGTTGTCATGCATTTGCATATATTCCAGACAATGAGAGATCCAAGCTAGATGGTAGGTCTAAAGAATATATTTTTCTTGGCTATTTATATGATTATTTTGGTTACAGGCTTTGGGATCCAGAAAAGCAGAAGGTGTTTAGAAGCAAAGACGTAGTCTTCTTTGAAGATCAAACTTTTGAAGATTTGAAGAAGAAGGCACCAGCCAATACTTCTGTAGAAGGATTAGCAGATTATGACCCAATTACTCCTCCAGTATATCAGGGTGATGGGGGAGATGTGTAGGAAGATAGTGTAGAGCCTGATGTTAATCTACCTACAGGACATGTTGAGCAAGAAGAAGTTGGAGAGCAATTTCCCGCAGAACCTCATTTGAGAAGATCTTCTAGACAACGTCAACCTTCCAAAAGATACTCTACAGATGAGTATGTGATGCTTACTGATACAAGTGAACTAGAGAGTTAACAGGAAGCAGTTGAAAGTGAACAGAAAGAGAAGTGGTTAATTGCTATGCAGAAAGAGATGGATGCTCTTTAGAAGAACCACACTTATGATTTGGTGCTACTACCAAATGGAATAAAGGCCTTGAAAAATAAGTGGGTTTTCAGGTTGAAGACTCAAGAATATTGTTCTCAACCAAAGTACAAAGCTAGATTGGTTGTGAAAGGCTTTGGTCAAAAGAAAAGTATTGACTTTGAAGAGATTTTTTCTCCTGTTGTTAAAATGTCTTCTATTCGTATTGCTCTTAGTATTGCTGCTAGCCAGGACTTGGAGGTTGAGCAGTTAGATGTGAAGATAGCTTTCCTTCACGGGGATTTGGAGGAGAAAATTTATATGGAGCAACCAGAAGGCTTCAAAGTCAAATGTAAAGAAAACTTTGTCTGCAAATTGAAGAAGAACTTGTATGGGCTATAAAGCAAGCTCCAAGACAATGGTATAGAAAGTTTGATTCATTTATGACAGAAAATGGATACAAAAGAATAGTTTCATATCATTGTGTGTACATCAAATGGTTTGGTGAGAATTTTATTATTCTCTTACTTTATGTTGATGACATGCATATTCTTGGAAAAGATATGTCTAAAATTGACAGATTGAAGAAGGAGCTAAGTGAGTCCTTTGAAATGAAGGACATGGGGCCAGCAAAGCAAATACTGGGTATACAGATTTCCCGTGACAGGAAAAATAAGAAGATTTGGTTGTCAAAGGAGAAATACATCGAGAAGGTATTGGAAAGATTCAGTATGAGCAATGCAAAACCAGTTGGTTCTCCTCTTGTAGGTCACTTCAAGTTGTGCTCAGAACAGAGTCCGTCAAGTGATATGGAGAAAGAGAAAATGCAAAAGGTTCCTTATGCTTCAGTAGTTGGAAATTTAATGTATGCAATGGTATGTACGAGGCTAGACATCGCATATGCAGTTGGTGTTACTAGCAGATTTCTTGCAAATCCAAGCAAAGAGCACTGGACAGTAGTGAAGTGGACTTTTAGATATCTCAGAGGGAGCTCTAAGGTTTGTTTAAGCTTTGGAGGTGGACCGTATGTGTTAACAGGTTACACAGATGTAGATATGGCAAGAGATATGGATACAAGAAAGTCTACTTCATGTTATGTACTTACTTTTGTAGGGGGAGCTGTGTCATGGCAATGCAGGTTACAAAAGTGTATTGCTCTCTCCACCACAGAAGCAGAATATATTGCTACTATAGAGGTATGCAAAGAAATGTTATGGATGAAAGAATTCTTACAAGAATTGGAGCGGAAACAGAAAAATTATATGGTGCATTGTGACAGCCAGTGTGTCATCCATTTGTGTAAGAACCCAATGTTTCATTCCAAGTCAAAGCATATAAATATCAGATACCACTAGATTCAAAATGTATTTGAAGAAAAGCAGTTGCAGCTTCAAAAAATTCACACAGATGACAATGGAGTAGACATGTTGACAAAGACTTTACCAAAAGAAAGACAGGAGATATGCCGACAGCCGGTCGGCATGGTTTCATATTGAGGAGTCATGAGACAGCCTCCCTTATGGGCTGAAGGGGGAGGTTGTTGGGTTGACAACCCATGTGGGTTTATCAGCCCACAGCCCACACCCCCTCTTAACGTAACCCTAGATCAATATAAGGGGGGTGTGGTGACTGCATTTAGGCACAACAGAGGTGGCTGCGTTTTTGGGCAGAAAAGGGCAGCAATGTGGAGAGCTTTGGAGTAACAAAGAGGAGAAGAAAAAGGAAGAAAAACAAGAGAAAGAAAGGGAAGAAAACAAGGACAACGTAGAGAGACTATTCTTAATCATCTAGCAGTGTTCTCATCTCAGGTTAGATCAAATCTATAGTAGACTCTTGTTGTGATTACTTGGGGAGGTTTTAGATATTGTGGACAGTTACGCGATCCTTGTATCCCAATTATTCTCTTGAGATTGTTGCTAGGGTTTAGGGCAAGAGATTGAGATTTGTATATTTATTATTCTCATAGTGGATTATCTCTAGTTTGCCCCGTAATTTTTACCCTTCATATTAGAGGGGTTTTTCACGTATATCTTGGTGTTCAATTTGATTGTGATTTCATTTAATTCCATTGCATATCATGACCTGCTAGTATTTGTTCATATACAAAAGTTATTCCGCTTTATATCCCCATCAGGATCGACCTTCTTTATTTCTTTGCGCCGTCATTTATGAGCAAACTCATTATAGTTTTCATTGATTTCTTTCTCATATTATTTTTTTGAAGAATTATCATACTAATTTTGTGTTGGTTTTACATTGGATACACATGGATGTTGATGCTACTTGAACTTTATTTTCATCGTAAATTGCATTATTCGTTTTGAGTTTGACAAACATATATGCAAGAGGAATTCTTATTGAGAGTTGATTTGAGATGGAGCATCATGTAAGGGCCTAGCTCTGGTTGTGAGCTTTTCTTTCTTTTTTTCTTTACTAGACCCAGGTTGTGGGTAAAGAAATCAATTGAGCCTCCCCTTGAGTAGGCTCATGGAGGGTTTTTTCACCCTAACTTTTCTGGTTAGGGTTTTTCCCTCCAATGAGGTTTTGCCTTGATCTATTATTCGATTGAGGATTTCCTCGGATTAAAAATTACATATTGCAAATAATATGGATCGAAAGAAATTGTATCATTTGAATAAAAATATTGTGGATTCCAAATGCATTCATTATATAGAAATAAATATTTTCTAAACATATGAGATGTCTCAAGTATTTAGAGTCGACTTCTTAAAGAATGAAAAATGGCTTGAATATATGTAATAATATATTTATCATTTGAAAATTATTTTCTGTGATCTATGGCTATGGTTACTTCTAATTTGTACAAAAAAAAAACACAAATTTCTTATCCTACCAAATCAAAATATTTTCTTATAACAATAACTTTAACTATTATTTGGCAAAGCAAGTTTAAACTTTAATACTAATCTAAGATGCCATCCACCTTCAACAACATGATCATCTACCCATGAAGAATTAATAGTTAAAGTCAACTAAGAACTCTCATGCATACCTTGTGTATCCCATACCTATCCAGTGCTACTTGCGAATCCATTTTACATAACAAATATTCAATAGGAGAATGAGGAAAACTAAAAATTTAAGATAGACACGTCCGTCCATTAAATAATAAAACCAACCACAACTATTTAATTTGGTAGAATAAGGTTACAACTTTGACAAGGAAATCATTCCCAAAGCAAAGTATGTGTTCCCCTCCATGTCACGGGCTTAGTTGGAATTGCTTAAGTCGTGAGGCACCCTTGCGGTAAAGACGCGAACATATCTTGCGTTGCCTAAGTAGCAAGGCACCCTTACGACAAAGATGCTAACTTAGCTTGCATTGCCTAAGTCACCAATTTTTTAATAATTCACTCTATAAACAAATGAATTAGTTAATATCTATTATACCATTATATGATTATGAAGAATTTGTTTTCTCACTATTCGGACTAACTAACCTATCCTCATAATTTAACTATCAACAACTTAAAGAAAGGGCTATGACTATTTGAATTTATAAATCTCATATCTTAGTGTATGGAGGTGGTATTTTTTCAATTCCAAATATCACAAAATTATAAGAGAAATTTTTTAAAATATTTCAAAAGAACAAAGCCTAATCATATTCTTCAAGGATCAATTCAACTCGAATAGAATCCCTTCTCAGAAAATTAGAGATTTTTACTACCTTAAATTTGGAAAGTAATAACTCTATGCACCAATCTCAGATTAAACATATACACAAGCCTTTAGAATCATAAAATATTTATATAAAATATATCAAAAAATTAAAGATAAATTTGAAGTCTAGATTACTCAAAAGCAGTTGAAAATATCAACCTATAATGTATAAAACTGAAACCCTAAGTATAGTAAGTGAAGATTTGGGTTTTTTCTTATCTCAATCTTCCTTAGAACTTGGGTTTCTTGACCACTGTAAGAAAAGTTAGAGAGAATAACTGAAGAAAGAAAGAAAAGGTCATGAGTTATTAGGTTAGTAAAGAGAATGAGGTCAAATAAGGTAGAGGTGCTTAAAAGTTATCTTGAAGTTAATGGTTCATTCCCATTTGACATTATTTCATGGTTTTTTTTTCTTCATTTACTAATATAATTTTAATATTGTAGCAACTTCAATTGAGTTTAATTTAATTTGACAAAGATGATATTTTTGGTCTAAACTCATCTTTTTATCTCACTTAAGCATCTCAACATTTGGTATAATACTCCTATTTGATTTTTTATCTCCATTAATTTTTTTATTACTCCATCCATACCTAAGTAGCTTATGATAAATAATGTTTAAAAGTTAAACTTTCTAATATTAATCATAGTCAAACTAATTTAAGCCTTGAGATTCACTAAAAGCCGATTAAAATTCAACTACCACTTCTAGTCACAATTTACATGATTATTACTATAACATATTCTCGCATTCAAGTTCGCTAGTATAATTTGACTTGTTATTCTATACTTAACATAAATACTAATGCTTTTGCATTCTCAATCAATATTTCATAAAATTCTAAGAATGATATTTTTTGAAAATATGTACTTCAAACTAAAAAGCCAAAAATATGAGCATGTCATTTATAAATTTTATGAAGCATAGATATCACAAACAATATCACTAAGTGAGGGTAACGTATACATATTATTTGTGCTTCTATTAACATACTAGTAATAGTTCAAAGTGTATGAGAATCAGACACTGAATATATTTCATCCTATATAGTTTGAAAATAAATCAGAAGAAGTGTATGATGCAAAATTAGAATAAACTGAAGGGCACAACATATATATCCTCGTATGTAGTTTGAAAATAAATCAGAAGAACTACATGATGCAAAATTAGAAGAAACTGAAGATCCTTTATCAATTGAAAATGGGAAAGAAATATCATCACGTGTGATGCATTTTTCTACGATTGAAGAAGTCAAGATCAAACAAGATTTAGACAATATGGATAATATTGATTTTATTAGTGCAGATGATTTTATTTTCATCGTAAGCGTAAAAGTCTTTGTTCAGCCTAAAGAAAAAAAAAATTTTAAAGTCGCTAATTAAAGATTCGAAAGATGTCACAAATATGATTTCAAGATCATCATTATCTAATAACTAGTAGTTATAAGGACTGATGAATATTCTATGATAAAAAAAAAATAGATTTCTATACTAATGATTATGTTGATCAAATTGATTTCATATTTGGAGATTGGTTCAAGAAATCTGATAAGATTGGTTTAAACAAATTAGAGTTTTACAGTTGATCAAGATAGATAAGGTAGATCAAGCACATGGATGGGTATTATGGATTGCATGGCTTATAATTCAGAAAATCTAGAAAAAACTAAATGCAACAACAACATCGAAGGAGATTACATCAAGTTTTAAGACTTTCTATAATATTTATTTTTATAAAGTTTAATTTAGGGGGGCTGCTGGAATATTAAATCAAACTTTATGATTAGATAGGATTTTAGTTTAGAAAGTCAAGTCAAGATAGGAGTTCATATCATCATTGAAGTCAAAGTCTTAAGTTTACCTCTCTATAAATAAGGATGCATGTAATGCTTTAGGAATACAACAAAGAGAAAAGATAAATTAAAGCAAAGGCTTAGAGATTCTGAGATAGTATAAAGTTTTAATATTCAATATGAGTTTTTAGTTTCAAAGTCTCCTCTATTCTATTTGATTCTTTTTATGATTTCTAACAAGTGAGAGAGTAGAGGGTGCCTAGTTTTATAGTGCTAGAATCTTACAGACATTATATTATAATAAGAATATCAATAGAATTATAAATAAATTATATATATTACCCTTACTTAGTGATATAATTTGTAATATCCATACTTAATAAATATGATAAATGACATTCTCATGTTTTCGACTTTTAAAGTTGAAGTATATCCTTTTCAAAATATTATTTTTTGTGTTCTAGGAAATGTTGGTTGAGCATACGTAAGAATCAATGTTTACTTTAAGTATATTTATAACAAAAAAGGCATGATCCTTGGTGCAATAGGCTTTTAGGTGCTAGTGGATATGAGTATGAAGTTAAGTTATGGTAATAAACATACATATAATGACTACGAGTGATAATTGAATTGCAATCAAACTTAAGTAAATCCCAGGTTGAATTAGTTTAAAAATAATTAAAGTAAGAAAGTTTAAATTTGAAACATTATGTATGTAGAGGATAATAAGCTATTTAGTTATGGATGGAGTAATGAAAATTTAAATAAAAATATAAATCAAAGAAGTGTGTTATACTAAAAATATTGAGAAATATAGGTGAGATTAAAAAATGAGTTTAGGCCCGAAATATCATTATGGTCAGACCAAATTAGACTCTAGTATTACATTAATATGAGATTGATACATAGAATTATGAGTGCCTCAATCTGAGGTACTTAAAATCTCTTATTTTATGAAAAGAAGTTCTATTCGAGCTAAATTGACCCCCTTAGGGATATTATTAGATATTATCCTTTAATTTAAAAGGTTCCCTCAAGATTTTGTAGGATATATTTTAAAAGAAGTTTTGATATATTTTAAAAGGTTCCCTCAAGATTTTGTAGGATATATTTTAAAAGAAGTTTTGATATATTTTAAAAGGTTCCCTCAAGACTTTGTAGGATTTAGAATTGAGTAAGTATCCCTTCTATGCACTAAGATACGAGGTTTATAAGTTTAAATAGTTCTAACTCGGCTTCTGCATAACATAATATAGTTTAGTTTTATATGTCTCATAGGTTTCTATGAATATTTCATGATAATTCAAGATAATTTTGTTATTTAAAATAGTGAAGTAAAATTTTTTTCACTAAATTGTGTGATAGTTAGAGTGATACCAACTAGTTCTTTGATTATAGAGTGAATTGTAAAAAAAATTAATAGTACAATTTAGATAAATTTATAGATTGAGTATAATATATTTTATTTAGGATTTTATGAAAAAAAATATTTAATTATTGTTATGAGTTATTATAAATCAAAAGTTCAAGAGATAGGGTTTTTAATTAAAGTATCTCATGACCTTATGCTCCTAATTTTTTGGTGTATCACTCCCCAGCATAATTAAGCATCGAGGAATGTGGCATTTCACTAACATCCTTATTTTTTAGTTAAATTAGGTAAGCATAAGTTTAATTTATTGCATTATAGTGGTCTTATCATATTCGTAACATATTTTGAAAAAATATATTTTTAATGACATAATTATCATTAGCCAAACACGAGCTAAATATGAATTTCTTAATGATATAATTATCACTAGCCAGACATGAGCAAAATATAAATGTATATATTTTGTAAGCATAAAAATATACGAATTTGAGATAAAAAGATATTGTATCTATGTATAACTAATGATATATGGTATGAAAGTGTATGTGTTTTCTATGACATGAGTTGTTAGAGTACATAGATATATTACGATATGCAATACATATATATGTTATGACATAGGGTGTGGGAATCTATATATATATTAAGATGTGCGGTGTGCGAGTGCACATATATATTATGACGTATTGACACGGACTTAACTGGATTTGTCTAAGTCGTGCGGTACCCTTGCGTGTCCGTCCGCAAAGGTTAGCCTCCCCGAAGCCTCCCATTGTCCCTTAGGACCAACCAAAGAGAGAACGGGTTAAAAAGAACGCCTCAATCGGGATCCACAAGCAGACATATCCGAAAAACACTTTATAGACAATGCAAAATACAAACAGACTTTACAAGCTCTGAACAGTGGCACAACAAAGGGTAAAATGGTCCATTACAGACCAAAAAGCTCTCGCACGTGTCCACATGACACAACCTTTATTTACAAGCCTAAAGAGGCCACCAACCCAACTAAAATGGGACTATTATGCCTTCGGCCGCCCCTCTACATGTTGTACAAGGCATGAACATGCCAAAAGACACGGACATACATAAGCATTACATCAAACACCCTGTTTCGAAGTTTGTCCGTGACATTCTCCCCCACTTATCCCTTCGACGTCCTCGTCGAAGCCTTTGTGAACACTGCAACTCTTCGCCTTTACTGAGTCTTCAATCTTCTGCTCCAACTGCAATGCACCTCCTGGCTCCCAGCTGCTCTCCGTTGCTGTTTTTGAGTAGTCAAACCTTTGATCCGCCATGCTGCTTCAACTCACCAATGACTCTGACTCTGGTGTGGGGTTGGCTGAGTTGTGTTGATCCTCGTTGATTCTTGCGGATCCACCAAATGAAGGAAAAGACCATTCTTAATGCGCCAGTTTCTCAAAATTTCCACATGCTGCTTGAACTGGGTGGATGCTTGTTGGAGCTTTAACGAGCATCGCCTCGTAAACTTCTGAAGTTTTGGGTCCTTCCTCCACAAAATCTACTCATTGACTCTTCTTTCAGTTAGTTGTCACATCCAAGTAGGTTCGCATCACTTCCGCTTTCGATTGACATTTCGTTGGGAAATGAAGCGGACAATCTACTCTCAGTAGCACTGATCACCGTTGGTGAGGATTTGACAACTATTGTCTTCCATTGTCCTCGAAGGGTCTTTGAACTTGTGCAGAGCTCCTCTGCTGGATAAATAAGATAACTGGGGTACTCGGTTTTGCCCATTCTCTTAAGAGTTGAGAAGGCAAAGGTTACTTGACTTCGCCCGCCTCCTCGAGGTTGTACTTCATGCATCGAGCTGGTTACTGGCCTTCGCCTGCTCTTTGCTCACACTTCTGAAGTACTTGAAGTGTTTGCACTCCTTGCGTTGAGTTAGCTACTGTGATTCACCTTCTCAATGCCATTGAACTTCTGGAATGCAGGAAGTTTTCACCCCAACTTGGAGTAATTCTTTGATAGATGAGGTCGCCTCTGGGATTGTACCGTCTTCTCCATCAACCCTGCCGCCTACTCCACTGAGTAGCAAAGGTACAGCACCGCGTACTGCCAGCTTCATTCCTTGGTCGTGCACTCTTGCAGGACCCGAAGTCCTTCACTTACGGCTATCTTGATGAGAAACTTGTTGACACCGGTCTTACGAAGTTTCTTGGCCTCTGCCCTTCAGCCTTGTCTCGATGCTTGGAGATTGCCTCTGCATGCTCCACCTCCTCGGCCCCTTTCACGACCAAGCGCTCTCCCTCCGTGAGAGCAAGGGATCAATGACTTTCACGGAAGTCCCGCCTCTGCGGTACCATGGCGCTGCCATGCCCATGGCCCTACTATCCGTCTCCTCGCATCTGTATCCCTTTTCTTCACGATCAGTAGATTTGTCTCCGTGGCACTCCTCTGAGTCCACCTCCATTCTGACTGATGCTTGATTTTGGGTAGCTAAGTCCCGCTGGACTCGTCGTCGCTTCCTCGCCCCTTTCGACCTCCTGCTTCAACACCTCTGTGTTCTCCAAGCAGTCTGTTTGGTCGATGGAAAGACAGACTGCAACTCCCATGCATGGCCTCTGCCATCACATTGTAGGGTTTGCACCGATTCTGTTCTCCTTAGCTTACTTGGTAGCAACGTTCGCTTACTCGGCCTTGTCCTCTGACTTGCCGGGCTCCCTTAAGCGAATATGAGCTCTGGAGCAGTCCAACTCTCCAGCTGCTTCGATCATACCTCTGCATGATCAAGTCCCTCCCATGGGACTCACTGGTACTTGCATTCGAACTTTTCCCTTAGTGGAACACAGCCCCCATATGCTGATGACCAAGGTTTCCATCCGATGCAAAATTCGATGCACGCCCGGAAGACCCGCCTCTGCGGTACCATGGCCTTCACTCCTTGAATCCATAGCCCTTCTTGCCGTCGTGTTGTTCACCGAAGTGGAGCTTCCAGTAGCTCCCGATCATACCTCCATATGATCCAGTCCCTCCCGGGACTCTGTTGTGTGTATCGTATTGCCACGAACTGTTCCACCACGATCCGCTGCACCATGTCGCCTCCTGGTGACATCTCCATTGCATTCTGATCCTTGTGGAATAAACTCGAATTGTGAACCCTCCATGTGTGGCCTTTGCCAATACATCGCAGGGTCACCTCCATCTTCGATTTTGTTCGCTCCTTTGGCAATCGACCTTCATCCACCCACTCTTGGGTCACACCTAGATGAAGCACTGCTCTAGGACAGTCCGTCGCCTAGTAGCTCCCGAAGTCCACCGACTTCACTGTAGTTTGTGCACCATTGTCTGGATCCTGGGCCTCTGCCCCTACCAGCACATTCTCCGCTGCGCACTGCTTCCTTCATAGCAACTCGAATGACAACACTGTGGCATATTCTTCAAGAGTATCTGCCTCTGCATCCTCTTGCCCCGTGCTAAGGCCTTCTGAACCCAACTTTGCCTCCGCAAATTGAGTCGCCTTAGTTCCTCCATCAAATGCTCCTCCGAGATAAGGTGCATGTGCCCAGAAGCTCCCTTCGTCTTTGGCACCATGCAAGATGAGTATGCTCCGTCAGAATGAAGGACCCATGGAACAACATGATCCTACTCTTGCCTCTGCAAGAGTTCATGTCTTTGACCTCTGTCTAAGGAAAGCACTGTGCTTCTGTTCCATGTTCCAACTTCTTTGCTGGCTCCCTTCATGCGGCTTGGGTACTTCGCCAAGTTACCCCCAAGTTGCTTCGCTCCTCGTTTTTGCATTGAGTTGATGGTGGCCCTCACGCCCACCATTCCACGGGTCAGCCCTCCCTTGAGTCCGATCTCCACATCGACTCCAAGTGTGCCTTCATTTAAGTTGCTTTAGGTCGCTCCCCCACTTGATCTCGCAATGCATCCACCAATGCATTCTCTCGAGTGAGATCATGCGACAACTCCTCGCTGCTTGCTCGGTCCATTGAGCTTCGTGGAGTTGTTGTTTGTGAGGTACTCCTCCTCAACATGTGAAGTCCGTCTCACATGATTCTCCCTCTAGAGAGCCGAGACTTATCCCTCCTGGATAACTGTCCCGTTGGAGCAACATCTCTCTTCGTTTCGGAGATCACCATCCCCTTGGACTACTCTGATCTGCCGAACAAACTGTGCATTGTTCTGCCTCTTGCAAACGCACTTGCTAGATTGCGCCTCCACGTCAATACAGCCACCGCTGCACCCCTCAAGGCCTAGCAACATGCTGAACTCGTTGCACACTTCAGCCTCCTCCGGACGTATCCTTCGCATGCCGAAGAGAAAGTTTCAATGCTCCATGGCGCCGAGTCTCGACCGCCTTGGGATGGCCATGAACATTCCATCGTCCGCATACAAGCCCATGCATGAGTACCAAATTCTTCGAGTTAGCAATTCCCCTCACCTCTGTGAGCTTTGCATAACTCTTTCGGTCGCTGAGCAACTCATTCCACTTTGCATGGTCTCGACCTTTGCCAAGCGCCTCGCTTGCCTTAAGCACCATCAAGTAAAGTTGTCAACGTTGAGCCGTAGCTCAAACTCAGCCATCCCAACTTTTGTGCGCTCCAGATTCTTCCAAGCTTGCCTGTTCTCGTGGTGCCTCTTGCGCGAAGGGTTGGCCATTCCTCTGAATGCCAATCTCAGATGCCCGCTCCTCTGAGCGACTCTTTTCCCTACATCTCCATGCTCGTTTTCCCTCAAACGGTCGCGCATTGCTAACTGCCCTCAACGCAGCCCCGCTAGGTCCCCCACGTTTGCATGTCAAGTGTTTCTATGAGTGCTTGTCCCGCTCTGATACCATATGACACGGACTTAGCTGGATTTGCCTAAGTCGTGCGGCACCCTTGCGTGTCCGTCTGCAAAGGTCAGCCTCCCCGAAGCCTCCCATTGTCCCTTAGGACCAACCAAAGAGAGAACGGGTTAAAAAGAACGCCTCAATGCAAAATACATGTCCGAAAAACACTTTATAGACAATGCAAAATACAAACAGACTTTACAAGCTCTGAACAGTGGCACAACAAAGGGTAAAATGGTCCATTACAGACCGAAAAGCTCTCGCACGTGTCCACATGACACAACCTTTATTTACAAGCCTAAAGAGGCCACCAACCCAACTAAAATGGGACTATTATGCCTTCGGCCGCCCCTCTACATGTTGTACAAGGCATGAACATGCCAAAAGACACGGACATACATAAGCATTACATCAAACACCCTGTTTCGAAGTTTGTCCGTGACAGTATTGTGTGCGAAAGTGCATATATATATTATGATATGTGGTATAGAAGTATATAAATTTGCTATGTTTCTTTCATGTGCATTTAAGCATTTTTAATTATTTTGATATAGAATTTTACCTCTTTATTTTGCATATGATAAGTTAAAAGGTTATGCTTGCTAATGAAGTCATATGATGATGTGTTTACCTTTAAATATCTTTCGTCGATGAATTTGAAATCTTATATATGTAAAACGATATATGCTTAGCTAAGTAAAGATATAAAGGCTTATACTTACTTTACAAGTAAAGATACTACTGATTTTTCACTATTGACCCTATGTTACTAGTGAAGATACTAGTATCCCACCCTAGTGATTGGGCCGGGAAGTGAGCACATGCGAGCAAATATGGATGATGAGCTGTAGATATTTGTATGTTTATAACTTTTAAACATGTTGTATGAGTGTGTTTTTCTTTTAGTAAAAGGTTCTCATTATGTGTATGTGTCAAAATCACTATGTACATTAGGAATCTTATCATTTTATTTAGTAAATTAGTATATTTTCATTTAAAGATTATCTATTCTTTCTTTACACTCCTAACGCTAACAGTAACAGAATTCGAGAGTAACATCCTATTTTACTCATGCATGTATGGTTTAGGTGAGATTCAGAATAGAATGTTACTGGATGTTGATGCCTTGGGAGACGAAGTGTGATTGCTGAGTCGACTGACATGGATGTCCTAGGGCACGATAAAATATATGTCTTGAGGTTGTAGCCATTAAAGACATACTCTATATGGCACTTGATGATCTAGTTACGGAGAGAATTCTTCCTAAGATGATAGCTTATCTTCTCTACCCGAGAGAAACTAAAAACATAAGATAAGAGGATAGAAAAACTAGGAAAACTTTAGATAAGTGGAAGAAGCTAACCAACCATACGAAGAAGATAAAAGTTGGTAGGCCACCGAGCTTGACCACTCGGCATCAATATGATCCTTTGAGATTAATAAAAAGTTAAAAGAGCCATGAGACATATATCTTGTCGACGAATTTGGAGTGATGCATGTTTAGATTCTGCGGCTCGTTATCATGACTGCTTTCTTTCCTATGCTAATGGGTGCAATCTAAAGCTGGTGGGCTGATTCATCAAGCACGAATCTGAAAGATTACATGACGTGGCTTACATCGGGCCTCACCGCATGCTCTCTCGATCGCGCGCTTTCTATGCAGAAGGCGGTCAAGAACGAAACCGCTCTTCTCCCGCCCCATCTTCTCCCCCACGAAGGCTATTTATCCTCTCTAGGAAGTCTGTCTTCTCCCGCTCGTCTCCCTCTTGGTCTTCGACTTCTTTCGGCGAAGGTTATTTCTCGTTGGGCGGCGGAAGGCGATCAAGAACCAAGCCTGTCTTCTGCCCCGCTCGTCTCCCTCTTCGTCTTCTCCCGACCAAGGTTGTTTCTCCTTCTCTCGCGCGCAAGTTGGCTGGCGGAATTCGATCAAGAAGGATCAACAATGAAGCTCTCCGTTCTCCCTGCTCATCTCCCTCTTTGGCTTCGTCTTCGTCTTCCTTTGCCTGCGCCTGCAAGCCTCCTCCGCTGCCTCCTCCGGATCCCTGTCCGAGTGCGATGGCGGCCATGCTAATGGGTCCCATCTAAAGCTGGTGGGATAATTCATCAGGCACGAATCTCAAAGATAACATGACGTTGCTTCTTACATAGGGCCTCACCGCACGCTCTCTCACTCGCACGCTTTCTATGCGGAAGGCGGTCAAGAACGAAACGGCTAACCTCCCCCACGACAGCTATATATCCTCTCTCTCTCTGGCGGAAGGTGATCAAGAAGGAAGTCTGTCTTCTCTCGGCGACGATTATTTCTCCTCTCTCGCTCTCCTCTGTCAATCTCGTTGGCTGGCGAAAGGCGATCAAGAACCTAGCCCGTCTTCTCCCCCGCTCGTCTTCGTCTTCTCCCTGCCGAGGTTGTTTCTCCTTCTCTCGCGTGCGCGTTGGCCGGCGGAATTGGATCAAGAATGAAGCTCTCCTTCTCCCCGCTCGTCTCCCTCTTCGGCTTCGTCTTCCAATGCCTGCGCCTGCAAGCCTGCTCCACTAGAATGCTTCCTCCTCCGGATCCGTGTCCGAGTGCGATGGCGGCCATGCGATTTTGCTTGCCCCACTTGGCGAAGTCGCCTCCTCTGTTCTGGCACGCCTACCCTGCCCCGACCTTACAATGCTGCGCGGCCTTCTCCGCCGCCATCGAAGGTCCCGAGGCCGCCTGCCTATGCCTTCTGGTCCATCAGAAAGCATTCTTGGGGAAGCCGATCGACGCTTCACGCCTCTTCTCCCTCCCCGCCGCCTGCGGGAACCCGGTCGACGCCTTCGCCACTGAGATCTGCCAAGATTCTGCTCCTCCTGCATCTCCGACTCCTCCCGCTGCCGCTCCGGCCTCCCGTTTTAACCTCAGGTTAACATTAACAATTTATTTGCCCGCATCTGTAGTTGTCATTCTTGTTTTGGCGATATTGATTGCTCGTTTCTGGAACTCTTGTGCCGAATTGTTTGTGTGCTTTCGGGTTGATTCTAAATCTTGATTCTTGGATTCTAGATTCTGCATGGGTTCTTTAATTCGCTACTACACTAGTTTCTTGGTTCCTTCTTTCTTCCGTTTGTTTTTTTCAGTTGCATGCATAATCGTCTTCTTTGCTCATGATGTTTCTTTGTTCATGGTATTCGGCTGCATGATCTCGTTGGACGCACTCTCTTCATACATTCTAGAGTTTGCATCGTGTCTTGGTTTTCTCGGAGTTTATTGTAGCCATATTAGAAATTTCTAAATGAGTAACTTCTTCGGCGTAATCATTCAGGAGGACCACAATCGATATATCATCGGGTCGACCGTCTTTATTTCTTTGCGCCGTCATTTATGAGCAAACTCATTATAATTTTCATTGATTTCTTTCTCATATTATTTTTTTGAAGAATTATCATACCAGTTTTGTGTTGGTTTTACATTGGATACACATGGATGTTGATGCTACTTGAACTTTATTTTCATCGTAAATCGCATTATTTGTTTTGAGTTTGACAAACATATATGCAAGTGGAATTCTTTTTTGGAGTTGATTTGAGATGGAGCATCAAGGGCCTAGCTCGGGCTGTGAGCTTTTCTTTCTTTTTTTTTTCCTTTACCAGACCCGGGTTGTGGGTAAAGAAATCGATTGAGCCTCCCCTTGAGTAGGCTCACGGAGGGTTATTTCACCCTAACTTTTCTGGTTAGGGTTTTTCCCTCCAACGAGGTTTTGCCTTGATCTATTATTCGATCGAGGATTTCCTCGGATTAAAAATTGCATATTGCAAATAATATGGATCGAAAGAAATTTTATCATTTGAATACAAATATTGTGGCTTCCTAATGCATTCATTATATAGAAATAAGTATTTTCTAAACATATGAGATGTCTAAAGTATTTAGAGTCGACTTCTTAAAGCATGAAAAATGGCTTGAATATATGTAATAATATATTTATCGTTTGAAAATTATTTTCTGTGATCTATGGCTATGGTTACTTCTAATTTGTACAAAAAAAAAATACAAATTCCTTATCCTACCAATGCAAAATATTTTCATGCAACAATAACTTTAACTATTATTTGGCGAAGTAAGTTTAAACTTTAATACTAATCTAAGATGCCATCCACCTTCAACAACATAATCATCTACCCATGAAGAATTAATTGTTAAAGTCAACTAAGAACTCTCATGCATACCTTGTGTATCCCATACCTATCCAGTGCTACTTGCGCATCCATTTTACATGACAAACTTTCAACAGGAGAACGACGAAAACTAAAAATTTAAGATAGACACGTCCGTCTGTTAAACAATAAAATCAACCACAACTATTTAATTTGGTAGAATAAGGTTACAACTTTGACAAGCAAATCATTCCCTAAGAAAAGTATGTGTTCTCCTCTATAGAGAGAAAAATATGTGTTCTCCTCAATTGATAAATCATATTATAATTATAATATCTGACCAATGTAAAACACAAACATAACATGTCAAAAATTTATACACAAAATATGCCCACATGTCATCATCCATATCTATACTATCTTGGGCTTGCATATACTCACTTCTCTACCCAATAACTTGGGAGTAATTTTAGTATCCTTACTTACAAATTAGGGTTTATAGTGAGTAATCACTCAATAAGCATAAATTTATATAGTCTTATTCAAGTGAGTATGTATCATATCATATATACAATATTTCAAGATCATTGACATAAGACACTTAACGATAGACATCACATCATGTGACGTATAGCATAACCCTACAGCATAGTATATGCACAATAAGGAGGTAAAATTTGATGTTAAAATAATTTAAATACTTATTCGCACATGTAGGAAATATAGCAAATCCATATATTTCAACACCTCAAATTATAACATACATGGGCACTCTCACACCATACATTATCGTAATAATATATACGAGTACTCCTACATCACATGTCATAATATATACGAGTAGTCTCACACCGCACGTCATAATATATATATATATATATATATATATATATATATATATATATATATATATATATATATATATATATATATATATATATATATATATATATACTCCTACACTACACATAATATCATATATGTGCATTATACGTCATAACATATCAATGCACTCCTACAATATATATTATGGAAAACACATGTACTTTCACATCACACATCATAATATATACATATATACAAGATATTTTTATCATAATTAATATATTTTTATGCTTACAAAATTTATACATTAACATTTAGCTCGTCATGATCTTATCGATCGAAACATGCTTTCTAAAATATGTTATGTATATGATAATTTATACGATCACTGTTTTATAGCGAATTAAACTTATACTTACCTGATTGAAATCAAAAATAAAGATGCCTTTGAAAGATCATGTTTCTTATTGATCGAGTATGTCGGAGAGTGATACACTTATCAAATTAGGATCCTATATAAAGACATGAGATGTCTTTATTAAGAACTATACCTTTTGAATTAGTGTTTTATGATAATTCATAGCAATAATTCGTAAACACATATTTGATAAAATCTCTTATAAAATAAAATATACTTAATCTATAAATTTGTTTAAATTTTATCACCAATTTTTTAATAATTCACTCTATAAACATCGTATGATTATGAAGAATTTGTTTTCTCACTATTCGGACTAACTAAACTATCCTCATAATTTAACTACCAACAACTTAAAGAAAGGGCTATGACTATCTGAATTTATAAATCTCATATCTTAGTATACGGAGGTGGTATTTTTTCAATTCCAAATATCACAAAATTATAAGAGAAAATTTTTAAAATATTTCAAAAGAACAAAGCCTAATCATATTCTTCAAGGGTCAATTCAACTCGAATAGAATCCCTTCTAAAAAAATTAGAGATTCTAACTATCTTAAATTTGGAAAGTAATAACTCTATGCACCAATCTTAGATTAAACATATACTCAAGCCTTTAGAATCATAAAATATTTATATAAAATATATCAAAAAAATAAAGATAAATTTGAAGTCTAGATTACTCAAAAGCAGTTGAAAATATCAACCTATAATGTATAAAACTGAAACCCTAAGTATAGTAAGGGAAGATTTGGGTTTTTTCTTATCTCAATCTTCCTTAGAACTTGGGTTTCTTGACCACCTTAATTTAATTTGACAAAGATGATATTTTTGGTCTAAAATCATCTTTTTATCTCACTTAAGCATCTCAACATTTGGTATAATACTCCTATTTGATTTTCGCGGCCATTAGTTTTTTTATTACTCCATCCATACCTAAGTAGCTTATGATAAATAATGTTTAAAAGTTCAACTTTCTAATGTTAATCATAGTCAAACAAATTTAAGCCTTGAGATTCACTAAAAGCCGATTAAAATTCAGCCGCCACTTCTAGTCACAATTTGCATGATTATTACCATAACATATTCTCGTATTCAAGTTCGCTAGTATAGTTTGACTTGTTATACTATACTTAACATAAATACTAATGCTTATGCATTCTCAATCAATATTTCATAAAATTCTAAGAATGATATTTTTTGAAAATATGTATTTCAAACTAAAAAGCTGAAAATATGAGCATGTCATTTATAAATTTTATGAAGCATAGATATCACAAACAATATCACTAAGTGAGGGTAACATATACATATTATTTGTGCTTCTATTAACATACTAATAATAGTTCAAAGTGTATGAGAATCAGACACTGAATATATTTCATCCTATACAGTTTCAAAATAAATCAGAAGAAGTGTATGATGCAAAATTAGAATAAACTGAAGGGCACAACATATATATCCTCGTATGTAGTTTGAAAATAAATTAGAAGAACTACATTATGCAAAATTAGAAGAAACTGAAGATCCTTTATCAATTGAAAATGGGAAAGAAATATCATCAAGTGTGATGCATTTTTCTACGATTGAAGAAGTCAAGATCAAACAAGATTTAGACAATATGGATAATATTGATTTTATTACTGCAGATGATTTTATTTTCATCGTAAGCGTAAAAGTCTTTGTTCAGCCTAAAGAAAAAAAAAATTTTAAGTCGCTTATTAAAGATTCGAAAGATGTCACAAATATGATTTCAAGATCATCATTATCTAATAACTAGTAGTTATAAGGACTGATGAATATTTTATGATAAAAAAAATAGATTTCTATACTAATGATTATGTTGATCAAATTGATTTCATATTTGGAGATTGGTTCAAGAAATCTCATAAGATTGGTTTAGACAAATCATAGTTTTACAATTGATCAAGATAGATAAGGTAGATCAATATATCATCGGGTCTATTGGGCTGATAGCCCATATTCACCCCATAACCCACACCCCCTCTTAACCTAACCCTAGATCAATATAAGTGGGGTATGGTGGCTGCATTTAGGCACAACGGAGGTGGCTGCGTTTTTGGGCAGAAAAGGGCAGCAACGTGGAGAGCTTTGCAGTAGCAAAGAGGAGAAGAAAAAGGCAGAAAAACAAGAGAAAGAAAGGGAAGAAAACAAGGACAACGCAGAGAGACTGTTCTCAATCATCTAGCAGTATTCCCATCTCTAGTTAAATCAAATCTACAGTAGACTCTTACTATGATTGCTTGGGGAGGTTTTAGATATTGTGAACAGTGACGTGATCCTTATATCCTAGTTATTCTCTTGTGATTGTTACTAGGGTTTAGGGCAAGAGATTGAGATTTGTATATTCATTATTCTCATAGTGGATTATCTTTAATTTGCCCCGTGGTTTTTACCTTTCATATTGGAGGGGTTTTCCACGTATATCTTGGTGTTCTATTTGATTGTGATTTCATTTAATTCCGCTGCATATCATGGCCTGCTAGTATTTGTTCGTATACAAAAGTTATTCCACTTTATATCCCCATCAACTAGTATCAGAGCAAGGGTTTTGGTTTTAATTTTTGTATTTGAACATGGAGGCCAGTAATGTTTCTCGCATGATTAGTTTAAATGGAAACAATTGGATGATATGGAAACCAAGAATGGAAGATCTTGTTAGAACCCTTGCAGATTCTAAACTTGGGGTTGATCTCTTTAGGGGATCGGCCTCCTTGGAACTCTATAGGGGTTCCTCCCTCTAAGTTGCTGCTCAAAGGCTATAGAAAAGATTCATCTATTGCTTATGAAAAGAGGAGGAATACATGACTATTTATAGGGCTTCTAAACCCTAACTCCTAATAGGACTCCTACTTAAGACTCCTATTCCTTTACAACTCCTAATTCTTAAGACTCCTATTCCTTTACAACTTCTAATTCTTCTCTAAGAAATAACCTCCTAACCCTAGCCGGCCACTTCACCTCTTTAATAGGGGTCGGCTTAGGTAGGTTTTACATGAATGTCCCTCTCAATTAGGACTCTCATAGCTAGAGTCCTAACAAACCCGCCATCTTCAAATCAGCCTTGTCCTCGAGGCTGACGATTCATGAATTTTGAGAATTTGATCTTCAAGTCATCATAGTTCTCCCAAGTGGCATCTTCTGTTAGTAGGTTTGCCCATTGTATTAGTGATTCAGTAGTGGATTGTCATCGTCGAGTCACGATCCGTCGATCAATAATGGCACTTGGCTGAGCCTGAAGTTCTCCTTGGGTAGTCATATTTGGTGGGTGGTTTTGAGCTGTCTTCAAGCACATATTTACAACTTCCGTCTGGCCGTCGGTTTGTGGGTGATATGCCATACTCCTTTTCAATTTAGTATCCTGCATATGGAATAACTTTGTCCAAAATCTGCTCGTGAAGATGCAAGTAGAATTTATCATTAGCACAATGCATCCCTTATAGTATAATTTTTTTGAGTCCCAATTGTAATGAGCCACGGAGCTTGGTGCTTCATCCAAATTTTTTATAATCTTACTAGTCTCTGAATCTTCCTGCCATTCCATCTTAATATCCTCAAGGAAGTCGCTGGTCGAAAGTGAAACGACTGAAACTTCAGCTTGCTCGGGTAGCTGCAAAAGCGCATCTACAAGAATATTCTCTTTCCCCTTTTTGTAAGTTATTTCATAATCAAATCCAAGAAGTTTTGTTACCCATTTTTGTTGCTCAGGGGATGATATCTTTCGCTCCAAAAAGTACTTGAGGCTTTTATGGTCGGTTTTAATTTGAAATCGTCGACCAATCAAGTAGGGTCTCCACCTCGTTGCTGCGCGCACAATGGCGAGCATCTCCTTATCATATGTTGACTTATTTTGATGGGAGGGAGATAATGCCTTACTAGTGTATACGAGTGGTTGACCATCTTGCATGAGAATGACTCCAATTCTGACTCCATATGCGTCGGCCTCAATAACGAAGGGTTGGTTGAAATCTAGTAGTGTTAGCACCGGCGTCGTCGTCATGGCTACCTTAAGTTTATCGAAGGCAGTGGAGGCTCTGTCCAACCATTGGAGGACATCTTTTTCCAGTAAGGAAGTTAGTGGTGCACTGATCTTTCCATAGTTTTTCACAAACTTGCAGTAGTAGCCTGTTAAACCCAGAAAGCCATATAGCAATTTTATGTTTCTCGGGGTCGGCTAGTTTTGCATTGCTCCAATTTTGAAGGGGTCCACCGTCACACCTTCCTCTGATATGATATGCCCAAGATATCCCACCTTTTGTTGAAGAAAGTAAAAATTTCTAGTGGCAGTTGTGTGTTCGAAAGGTGGTTTTCGGTATGACTTCTTCGTACACTAGTATTTGATAATACCCGGATCAAAGGTCCATCTTTGTGAAGATTTGTGCTCCCTTTCATATAGCAATTCATCTAGTACTGGAATAGGGTATTTATCCTTGATGGTTATGCCATTGAGAGCTCGGTAATCAACGCATATTCGCTATGTTCCGTCCTTCTTGTGTACAAGTAGCACCGGTGAAGAGTAGAGGTTGCAACTCGGCCGAATAACTCCTGTTTTGAGCATCTCTTTTATAATCCTTTCTATTTCATCCTTCTGGAGATGTAGATACTGATATGGCCAAGTATTTGCTGAAGATTTGCCTGGAAGAATCGTTATACAATAATCATGCCGACGGGTAAGAGGTAGGTTGCACGGTTCGTCAAATATATTTAAAAATTTAGCAAGCAAAGGAAGTAGATTTGGATCTTCAAATTCTATTGGCTCTCCCTTAGTTTGCTGCTCAAGTTGTACCAAAAAGCCGCTGCATGCTTTATGCAAAACATTCTCCATTTGTTGTGTGCAAATCATTGTTATGTCGCCCCCACGTTTCCCGTGCAATGTCACCTGTTTCTCCTTACTGTAAAATTTCATAATTAGTTTCATAAAATTCCAGAAAATATCACATAATGTCGTCAACCATTTAATTCTGAGCATGGCCTCATGATTGTTAAGAGGGAGAAGGAAGAAATCTACAATTATCTCTTGGTCCTTCAACAATAGTTTCTCTTGCGGGCACCTATGATCACAATTCAAAATCCGTCCGTCGATGACCTTAACATCAAACCTGCAGCGATTCTCGATAGGTAATGCTATCCGAACAACAAGCTTACTATTTAGAAAGTTAGTAGTACTGCCCGTGTCGATGAGAACAGTGATCAGTTGTTGTTTGAGAAGGCCTCCAACTTTCATCATTTGCGGGTTTGAGTAGCTTGCTAGTGCGTGTACTGTAACGTCAGTCAGTTGTGGCTCTTCTTCTGCATCTTCTTTATGTTCAAGGTTCTCTTCTGAATGTTCAATGACCTCTTCTTCTATTGGTTCAATCATAAGAAGTCTCCCTTTACTACAGTGATGCTCACGGCTCCATGGCTCGTCACAATGCCAACATAACCCCTTCGCATATTGTTCCCGAAGCTCTTCTCTTGTTAACCTCTTTGGTGTAGGGACTCGGTCGACAATAGGGGGGTCTGAGGGCTTCAATATTGCTGGTTGAGGAGCGACCCTAGTCCTCCGAGCTTCATGGTTCAATTGCTCCTCTTGATGTCGTGCGAAAGAGATGGCTGCCATAAGCGTGTACGGTTGTCGCGCTTTAACTTCTCCTCGGATCTCCGGCTTCAAGCCCTCAATGAAGGTCCTCAATAGCTATTTTTGAGACTAATCATGATTTTGATTAGATAACCTTTCAAACCTGGTTTGGTACTTCTGAATGGTGGAGGTTTGTCGGATCTTTGCTAGTTGTCCGTCAATATTCTCGTAATCGGTTGGTCTGAAGCGTATCAACAGTCCTTCTTTGAATTATCGCCATGAAAGAACTCCATAAGTATGTTTAAACTAGTCAAACCACTGTATAGCATCCCCTTCAAGATGTATAGCTGCAATCTTCGGGCTTGGTGTGATTGGGCAAAGCTCTCTCCTTGATATGATTTCTTCGGGCTTAGTGGTCGGCCCAATCTGAGTTCGGTAAAGAGAGTCTGAATCTTATCCTCCATTCGCGCCTCCAAGGCTTCGAATTTAGCATTGATTGCCTCCTTAGATGCCATAGTATATACCCCCAAATCTATGATGTTAAGATCTCTCTTTTGTTGTTGGGTTAAAGGTATGTATAGGTTGAGAGAAGTGATGGTCGAAAGGGTTGGTGGATTGGTAGATGTAGGCTGCGGTTTAGGCTTGTTTTATGGCTATTTTGGGTGCAGTTTGAGGGTATGGTTTAGTGGAGTTTTAGGGCTATAGATGAAAGTTTTGGATCTGTGGTAGATGGTAGCAAAGGTTTGATAGAAATAAGTGGAAGTTGCAGCAAGTATGTGCTGTCTTGTAAGAGTAGAATTATCGTCGAAAAAACAACGATTTCTCGATGTAATTTCCAACAAAAACTTGAGAGAATTGAGGAGGGAATTGATAGCAAAATCACAGTTTATATGACAGCAAGGATATATAATTTAATCAAGAAAATTTCGGCAGTATAACAGCAAGGAAATTGGTGCAAGTTGCGCTTGCAGAATTCTCGTCGAGAAATTTCAGCGAGTTACGACGAAAATTTATAGCAACACAAAATTGTTTATTGAGATAAATTTCTTAATAGATCAATCTTAGATGTAAGCCAAGATGATCTATATAGTGTATAAGAAATTTCATTCAAAATAGATTGCAAATAGATGGGTTAAGGCAACAATATACGGCTGAAATTTTCTGCAGCATAGATTTTCAAGTGCAGCAGATTGGACATAAAAGATCAGTAGTTTATATTGAGAATTTTTCGATGAAACCAAAGGAAAATCCACTTTAGGAAGTGTCAAAGATGTCATAAAAATTTCATAGAAATTTGGATAGAAACAATGTAGTTTCAAGATCAAACAAATAGTGCTATGCGGTTGAAATTTTACAATGCAGATTTTCAAGTATAGCAGATTAGACGTAAAATATCAATAGTTTATATTGAGAATTTTTTGACAAAACCAAAGGGAAATCTGCTGTTAGGAAGTGTCAAAGATGTCATAAAAATTTCGTAGAGATTTGGATAGAAAAAACATAATAGCAAGATCAAACAGACGGTGCTATACGGTTGGAATTCTGCAATGTATCTTTCGTCATAGAGATGAAAACTTTATGACGAAAAGTTTATGCAGCAATATAGGAATAATTTTTTTGGGATTTTCAAATAAGGATAACTAAATTGCAGCAGTAGTAAGGTAGAAAACCAGAACCTGTTGCAATTCTCGGGGAGATCAAAGGATGATCCGTGGTGGTGGAGATGACGACGAAATTTGGCGACGATCTTTTAAGCAATTGTGGGAATTGCTTTGGACAGTTGTGGAGGGTTGATGGATGGCTATGGAAGGGTAGCAAGATGCCAAGAACGCTGCTCTGATACTAGGTGTTAGAACCCTTGCAGATTCTAAACTTGGGGTTGATCTCTTTAGGGGATCGGCCTCCTTGGAACTCTATAGGGGTTCCTCCCTCCAAGTTGCTGCTCAAAGGCTGCAGAAAAGATTCATCTATTACTTATGAAAAGAGGAGGAATATATGACTATTTATAGGGCTTTTAAACCCTAACTCCTAATAGGACTCCTACTTAAGACTCCTATTCCTTTACAACTCCTAATTCTTCTTTAAGAAACAACCTCCTAACCCTAGCTGGCCACTTCACCTCTTTAATAGGGGTCGGCTTAGGTAGGTTTTACATGAATGCCCCTTTCAATTAGGACTCTCCTAGCAAAGATTTGTATTGCAAAGATTTGTATAGACCTTTGCAGGGGGATAGTGCAAAACCCACAACTATGACAGATGATGAGTGGAAGAGGTTAGATCGAAAAACAATTGGGTTTATTTGACAATGGCTTGATGATAGTGTCTTTCACCATGTTTCTACTGAAATTTCTACATATTCTCTTTGGAAAAAGTTGAAAAGTCTCTATGAAAGAAAAATAGCTGGCAATAAAGCTTTTTTGATCAGAAAACTTATGAACCTAAAATATAGAGAGGGTGCTTCTATTGCTGAGCATTTGAATGAAATGCAAAGTATTACTAACCAGTTATCCTCTATGAAAATGTCACTTGATGATAAGTTGTAGGCATTGTTACTTCTCAGTTCATTACTAGAAAATTGGGAGACACTGGTGGTTTCCCTCAGTAATTCTGCGCTAGATTGTCACAGCCTTAGTTGGAATTGCCTAAGGCGTGAGGCACCCTTGTGGCCAAGATGTGAACTTAGCTTGCGTTGCCTAAGTCGCGCTTCGCCCTTGCGATATTGCTCCGCAAAGGTTAGCCCACTTGCAACCTCTCATAGGTCCCAAAGGACCTGTAAAAGAGAAAGTTGATTAGTTCGAAAGAACAAGCAACGGACAAGTCCCGAAGTCTCGCGAAAAGGGGATGCTTTACAAGCAATTCAGCGAGCACCTTGCATGCATAAGAGAAAAGGGCGAGAGGGGGAAAACAAGGGCTTTAGAAGGTTGAACGAACAGCTACAAGCCCACAAACAGCTGCTCACCGAGTCCTGGGCGCGACAACAAGTTCCCATTAAGGCAACGTGCGAACTTGCGAATGAGTGTTCAACGCCCGGTACTATACCAAAGCCCCATCCAGCCCTGTGCCACCCGGGGGGTTCAAAGGGGCTGAGATGGCTGACGTTTTGGTGAGCAGAGGCAGATTCCAGAAATCAGCCCGCGGCACGCGAAAACGGAGCTGTTTTGGGCTGTTTTGGGGCTGTTTTGCTCGGTTCGGTGAGCGATCGCTTTGTAACGCTGCAGTTTGTTCGAACTTACATTTTTACAAACAAAATGACTCAAAACCAAGGCAAAACAGACTGCCAAATAACTGTACATGTAGATGAGAGCGACGAACGGTTCGTTGAACGAAGTTGTTGCGGGTGCACGACGATCGTTTGTGACATTCTCCCCCACTTAAACTATTGATGCCCTCGTCGACGCTTATTGGTAGTTGTTGATGATCTCTTCTTCATGTCGCAGGGCGTCTTTAGGCTTCCAATTGGCTTCAGTTCGGGGAAGCTTTTGCCACTTCACCAAGTACTCTGTCTGCTCAGCTCCGTTGGGTAGCTTTATCTTGCGGTCCGCCAGAATGGTTTCAACTCGCTTCTCGTAGGAGGCTGTGATGGGAGGAAGCCGAGTTGGAATACTTCGGGAAGCATCTTGCGGATCCGAGTGGTAGGCTTTTAGGTTGCTGGCGTGAAGAACGTTGTGAATTTTGAACCACGCCGGCAGTTGCAACTTGTAAGAGACGTTGCCTACCCTGCTAATAATTAGGAAGGGCCCTTCATACTTGCGCACCAATCCTTTGTGGACTTTGTTCCTAAAGAATTGGAGTGATGCTGGTTGGAGCTTTACCAACACCAAATCGCCAACTTTGAACTCTTGCAGTCGCCTTCCCAAGTCTGCCCACTTCTTTATCCTTTTTGCCACCTTCTCCAAGTAAGCCCACATAATATCCGCATTTCGATGCCACTCCTTTGTGAAATGGTAGGCTGACGGACTACTCTCAGTATACCCAATGGCCATGGTGTACGGAGTCGACGGTTGTTGTCCGGTAATGATCTCGAAGGAGCTCTTGTTGGATGTAGAGCTCCGCTGCAAGTTGTAGGAGAATTGGGCAATATCCAACAGCTTCACCCAATCTCGTTGGTTGGCACTCACGTAATGCCGAAGATATTGCTCCAAGAGCGAGTTTATCCTTTCAGTCTGGCCATCCGTCTAGGGGTGGAGGCTTGTAGAGAAATATAACTTTGACCCCAACAATTTAAATAGCTCGGTCCAGAATCGTCCCAAGAACAGAGCGTCTCGATCACTAATGATATTGTGCGGGACTCCCCAATACTTCACCACATCCTTCATCATCAGCTTGGCTGCCTCCTCTGCTGAACAGTGTAGGGGAGCAGCAATGAAAGTTGCATACTTTGAAAACCGATCGACCACCACCAGTATCGATCCGAGTCTCCCTACAAGTGGCAAGCTTGATATGAAGTCCAAGGAAATGCTCTCCCACGGCCTTTCTGGTATGGGCAACGGCTCCAAAAGTCCCACCGGCTTCCGTTGCTCCACCTTGTCTTGTTGGCAGGTAAGGCATGTTCGAACATATTCTTCCACATCAATCCCCATCTTCGGCCAGTAGAAGGCCCTCTCCACGAGAGCCAACATTCTGTGAATGCCTGGGTATCCAGCCCAAAGAGGATCGTGACACTCTTTTAAGAGATCATGCCTCAAATTGTCTACTCGGGAACATAAACCCTATTCCCTTTTGTGTAAACGAGTTCCTCCTGGACCCAAAATTGTTGTGCCTTGCCTTCTTTAATGAGTTGCATCAGGATAACTGCTTGGGGGTCACTATACAGTCCGTCCTTGATCCCGGAAAGGAAGTTGGAGTGCAACTGACTTGCTTGGCCTCCACCCTCCAATTGCGCGGCATTCACACGCTCCACTTTCCGACTCAATGCATCAGCCATGACATTTGCCTTCCCAGGCTTATACTCTATTGCCATATCAAATTCAGCTAGGAAGTCCTGCCAACATGCCTGCTTTGGGGAGAGCTTCTTCTGAGTTTGGAAATAGCTCAGAGCGATGTTGTCTGTCCTCAACACAAATCGCGATCCAAGGAGATAGTGTCGCCAAACTCATAGACAGTGGATCACCGCTGTCATCTCCTTCTCATGCACTGGATACCGCCGCTCGGTCTCGTTGAGATTGCGGCTCTCGTAGGGCACCGGATGACCCTCCTGCATGAGTACTCCCCCAATAGCGAAGTCCGAAGCATCTGTATGTACTTCAAAAGGCTCCCCATAGTCTGGCAATTTGAGCACTGGTTCTTCTATAACAGCAGCCTTCAGATCTTGGAATGCTATTTCACATTTGTCAGACCACTTCCAAGGCTGCTCCTTCTTCAGTAACTCCGTCAGTGGAGTTGCATGCTTCGTGTACCCCGCTATGAAGCGTCGATAGTAGTTGATGAAACCAAGGAAGGATCTCAACTCTGGCACCTTCTTTGGAGTTCGTCATTCCGCAACCGCTTGCACCTTCGACTTATCCATCCGAATGAAGCCATCACCGATTCGATGCCCCAAGAATAAGATCTCAGTTTGAGCAAAGTAGCATTTCTCCCTTTTCATGAACAAAGTGTTCTCCCTAAGAACCTTGAAAATTGTCCGAAGGTGTTTGACGTGCTTCTCGAGCATTTGACTATAGACAACGATATCGTCCAAGTAGACGACCACGAACTTATCTAAATACTCCTTGAATGGCTGATTTATGAGAGTGCAGAACGTGGTCGGAGCGTTGGTTAAGCCGAAAGGCATCACCAAGAACTCAAACACTCCGTACCTAGTCACACAGGTAGTCTTCGCTTCGTCGCCTTCAGCAATGTGCACCTACCAATACCTCGACCGAAGGTCGAGCTTCGAGAAATACTTCGCTTTGCCCAACTGGTCGAACAAGTTCGCGATGAGCGGGATGGGATACTTGTTCTTCACTGTCACTTTGTTAAGGGCTCGATAGTCGACGCACAATCGGAGGCTCCCATCTTGTTTCTTCTGGAAGAGAACTGGAGCTCTGAAAGGTGCTTTAGAGCTCCGGATGAGACCACCGCTTAGCAATTCACCTAACTGCTTTCTGAGTTCCGCCAACTCTGGCAGGGACATGTGGTAGGGTGGTCTCGCTAGAGGCTTCACTCTTGGCTCCAGCTCGATGCTGTGATCCACGCCTCTGCGTGGTGGAAGAGTCTTTGGCAACTCGGGTGGCATAACGTCATTGAACTCTTTCAGGACGTTCGCCACCATAGCAGGTTCTTGAATGGCCTTCTCGTTGATTGGCTCTAGCTTCATAGCAGCCACGAATGTCAATTCGCCTTTTCGCACCCCTTTCTTCAGTTGTAATGCCGATATATGTTGGGGCTCCTTGGTTCCTCTCGGAGAGACGGGAACCACGCAGGGGTCGTTGCCTCCCATCATACATAGGGAGTTCAAGAACGGCATTGGCACCAACTTCACCACGTGCATAAACTCCATTCCAAGAATCACTTGGAAGTCATCCAATGGCACTGCCATCATGTTGGTGTTCCCGCTCTATGTCCCGATTTTGATGGGAACTCCCTTTGCCAACCCGGAGATTTGCCTGGCCTCCGAGTTCACCGCCTTCATTCGGCTTGGGCTCTTCTCCAAGATCAACCCAAGTCGCTGTGCTTCTCGATCGGCTATGAAGTTGTGGGTAGCTGTAACATCCCATTAGTCCCACATCGGAAGTGGGGAATGTGTATGATTAGCTTATAAGGGCCTGATGAGTGTACTACGTTACCTCCCGCTTAAGCATTTTGGTCCGCCGTTGAGGACCAAAATGGAGTTATTGGCTAGTTAACTCATCAGACCCGGGTCGTGACATTTGGTATCAGAGCCGACCTAGCATTTGGGCAGGGTGAGAGGGCTCGAGTAGGAAAGGGCTACCCGTGGATGGAGTCGAGAACTCATCACGGCGTGGAGCCACCACTGAGTTAAACCTCACATGCACTATGCTAGGGTTCGATCTGGGTTATGTCTGGCCTTGACGAGGATGTCAAGCTAACTGAGTTAGGGTTCGATCTGGGTTATGTCTGGCCTTGACGAGGATGTCAAGCTAACTGAGTTGGGGATAATGTAACATCCCATTAGTCCCACATCGGAAGTGGGGAATGTGTATGATTAGCTTATAAGGGCCTGATGAGTGTACTATGTTACCTCCCGCTTAAGCATTTTGGTCCGCCGTTGAGGACCAAAATGGAGTTATTGGCCAGTTAACTCATCAGACCCGGGTCGTGACAGTAGCGCCCGTGTCCACCATAGCACGGGTCGTTTGGCCATTTAGCTTGATGTCCACATACATCAGCTCACTACTTCCTGCTTTTTGTAGCTTTGTCTTCATGTTCTCCCCCACTTGACCCCACATGGCGTTCAACAAAGCATTGAGTGCCTGTTTTTGTGGGCACTCCCTCACCATGTGCGATCCTCCGTATAAGAAACATCCTCCAGGTTTTGAGGCCTTGCCTTTCGAGTTTGGCCCTTTGTGGAAACTCTTCTTCTTTTGTTCACCTCTGAGCTCATTCCCTCGAGAATGTTTTAGAGGGCGATTGCCTGAAGATTGTTTCCTTCTCCCTGGGTCTTCGGAGGAAACAAAGTTGGTGAGCCTTTCTGCAACAGCAATTGCCCCGACGACATCGGTAACATTCCTTCGATTTAGCTCATGTTGAGCCCATGGCTTCAAACCATCAAGGAAGCTGAACAACTTGTCCTTCTCGGACATGTCTTATATGTCCAGCATTAGTGCAGAAAATTGCTTCACATAGTCTCGGATGGTGGTACTTTGTCGGAGTTGTCTCAACTTCCTTCTTGCGACGAACTCTATGTTCTCCGGCAGGAACTGAGTTCTTAACTCCCGCTTCAAGTCCTCCCATGTGTCGACTCGACACCGACCTTGTTGGATCTCCTCCCAACGGGTTCGCCACCAAAGTTTCGCATCTCCGTTCAGATACATAGTTGCTATAGAAACTTTGGTATCTTCAGAATCGGGCCTCGTAGCTCGAAAGTATTGTTCCATGTCGAACAGAAAGTTCTCGAGCTCTTTGGCATCTCTGGCCTCTCCATATCCATGAGGCTCGGGTGCCCTCAAATTTTGTGGCGGTGCAACGCGGGTGTTGCTTCCTCCCGCATTTAGTGCTCTAGTGAGCAAAGTCACCTTTGAAGTGAGTTCCGCCACAACTTCCTATAGGTGTTGCACGGAGTCTTTGGTATCATCTGACAGTCGGTCAACTAGGGCCTCGACCTTGTCGATCCTGGACTCCACTTCCTCTTGCGAGCTCTCTACCCCGACAAGCCTTTGTTGGCCATCATAGAGTTCCTCCACGCTTGCTTCAAGAACATCCAGGCGGGTTTCCGCCATTATGAGTCTCTCCTTGTGACTCTTTTTCCCCGTTGGCGCTCCAGATTGCGCCTCCTCCGCTCGCGGAGAGTAGCCAACTTCTCGCTCATCATGTTCGCTGCCGCGCTCCTCTTGAGCAGCTCCAAAGCCTGAGAGCGAGTATGCACATGCAGCCCACCTGCGGTTGCTTGGGGCAAGGGTCCGGCTTGCCCCGTCTTGCTTGATTTGCCACGATGCTTTGCCATGGCGAAGTTGCGGAGTTCCTTCGCTGCTCGCTTGAAGTGCTTGCCCGCTCTGATACCATAATGTCACAGCCTTAGCTGGAATTGCCTAAGTGAGGTATCCTTGCGGCCAAGACGCGAACTTAGCTTGCGTTGCCTAAGTCACGCTTCACCCTTACGATATTGCTCCGCAAAGATCAGCCCACTTGCAACCTCTCGCAGGTCCCGAAGGACCTGTAAAAGAGAAAGTTGATTAGTTCGAAAGAACGAGCAACGGACAAGTCCCGAAGTCTCGCGAAAAGGGGAAGCTTTACAAGCAATTCAGTGAGCACCTTGTGTGCATAAGAGAAAAGGGGGAGAGGGGGAAAACAAGGGCTTTAGAAGGTTGAACGAACAGCTGCAAGCCCATAAATAGCTACCCACCGAGTCCCGGGCGCGACAACAAGTTCCCGTCAAGGCAACGTGCGAACTTGCGAATGAGTGTTCAACGGCCGATACTATACCGAAGCCCCATCCAGCCCTGTGCCACCCGGGGGGTTCAAAGGGACAGAGATGGCTGAGGTTTTGGTGAGCGAAGGCAAATTCCAGAAATCAACCTGCGGCACGCGAAAATGGAGCTGTTTTAGGCTGTTTTGGGGCTGTTTTGCTCGGTTCGGTGAGCGGTCGCTTTGTAACTCTGTAGCTTGTTCGAACTTACATTTTTACAAGCAAAATTGTTGAATCTCGTATTTTGATGATGAAACTACTTGATATATGTTTATGATTTAATCTGCGTTTTGAGTGACGCAGGATGCTTTGATCAGGATGAGATAATTAAAGCAGGAAAATCATGTTGTGCCGAAGGAACATGTCAGAAGATTGGACGTCGGGCCGGTGGATCGGTCGACGTATCGACAGAAGGCTTCGGGCCGTGGACTCGGGCATCGGGCCAAGAAGAGCGGGTATTGTGCCAAGGATATCGGAGTTGCAGAGTCAACAGGCCGATTGGGCAATAGGCTGCAGGAAAGGACGATGCGCCGAAGAATCGGACGAAGCGTCGAGGGACCAATGACATGCCGGACAACTTGGTTAATTGATTAGGATTAATTGTCTCGATCGAAGTTTTGCTTTAATTGTGCAGGATTAACTATGATAACGATGAAGACATAAAGCGAAACAAAGTGTCGGAGTCAAGCGCGAAGGATTTGTTGCAAGTTCGAGAGTTCGACGGAAGTCCGAATGTTCATCGGGAATGCTACCGGAACTAGCCGAGAATGAGTTGGGAGCTTGCCGAAGGATTTTCGGAAGCTCGCCGGAAGGTTCGTTGGAAGTTCGCGGAGCTCGCCGAGAAAGATCGGAGCTTGCTGAAGAAGCTCGTTAGAACTCGCTAAGATCAAATCGTGAAGTCTAGGAGCTTGCCGGGAGTCCGCAGAATGGTTTCCGAGAGTTCATCGGAAGACCGCCGGAAGTTTGCCGGAAGCTCGCCAGAAGAAGTCTTGACTTGCGGACTTTGTAATAGCTTAGAAAATGTCTTTAAAATCATAGTTAGCACGTTAATTAGGGTTAGAATTAGGTGTTAATCCTATAACCCAAGTAGGGGCCAATTAGGCCCAAGTTCGGACTGGTTTGGGCCAAGTTTGGAGCCAAACCAAGTGAGCTGAAATAGTGAAAGAGGTGGCACCGCCCCAGCCAGGAGGTGGCACCGCCTGGGCTAAGCCTCCCAGCGAGACTGGGCGGTGCAACCTCCCCAGCCAGGAGGTGGCACCGCCTGAGCTCAGTCTTCGAGCAAGACTGGGCGGTGCAACCTCCCTGACAAAGAGGTGGCACCGCCTGAGCTCGGTCTTCGAGCTCTGGCAGAGAGGTGCAACCGCCTCAGTCAAGAGGTGGCACCGCTTGGGCTCAGTCTTCGAGCTCTGCCAGGCGGTGCAACTTCTCCAGTCAGGAGGTGCAACCGCCTGATCCCGAAATTCCGGGATTTGATCGTTTTGAGCTCCAAATTTGAATTGGGTTGGGGCCTATAAATACCCCACCCATTCAGCACTGAGATAGCAAGAACTTACCCGAAATCTTGATCTTTTCAGTGGTTCTTAGAGCTCAAAACTGCTAGTTTTCCTCCTCCTTCTGTTCTTCAAGTTTGAGTTGTGAAGAGCGGAGAGAAAACATCTGTAAGGGTTGTCTCCTAAGCCCGTCAAAATGAGTGAATCTATAAGAGGGTAGTTGGCCTTCGCCTATTGAAGGAAGGCCTCTAGTTGACGTCGGTAACCTCATCGGTGGAGGAAGCCAAAAGTGGAGTAGGTCAAGACTGACCGAACCACTCTAAATCTCTGGTTTGCGTTTATTTTGAGCACTTTATCATTACTGCAAACCTCCTACATAGCAACTGCTCTCTGCGCTTTTATGAACGAATTCTGTGTAGTTTACGTTTACGTCTTGATTCCATCTACAAACTGCAAACTGTCTCTCTGCGCTTTTACAAATGAGTTCTGTGCAGTTTACGTTTACGTCTTGATTTCACTTACAACTACAAACTGTCTTCTGCGCTTTTTTACGAACAAGGTTCTGTGCAGTTTACGTTTACGTCTTTTGATTTCATTTACAACTGCAAACTGTCTTCTGCGCTTTTACGAACAAGGTTCTGTGCAGTTTACGTTTACGTCTTGATTTCATTTAGAACTGCAAACTGTCATCTGCGTTTAGACGCAAACTACGTTTAGACGCAAACTGCGTTTAGACGTAAACTGCGCTTAGACGCAAACTGCGTTTAGACGCAAACTGCGTTTAGACGTAAGCTACGTTTAGACGTAAACTGCGCTTAGACGCAAACTGTGTTTAGACGCAAACTGCGCTTAGACGCAAACTGTGTTTAGACGCAAACTGCGCTTAGACGCAATCTGCGCTTAGATGCAAACTGCACTTAGATACAAACTGTGAATCAGCTTTTGCATCATAATAGTTTCTATCGAACGAACGCAGCTTTCGGTTTTAATCGCTGTAAAATTTCCGCTGCACTAATTCACCCCCCCCCCCCCCCTCTTAGTGCTCTCGATCCTAACAATTGGTATCAGAGCGGGGTATTTCTCATTTCGGATTTACACCCGAGAGAAATGGCTCTTCAAGAGGGCTTTTCGGTCTTTCGTCCACCGTTCTTTAACGGATTGGACTACACTTATTGGAAAACTCGAATGAGAGTTTTCTTGATTTCTCTAAATATGGATTTATGGAATATCGTTGAAAACGGTTTTCAACTTCCCTCTAAACCGATGAACGAATGGTCGGATTTAGAGAAGAAGTATTTTTCTTTAAACGCAAAGGCTATGAATGCCTTATTTTGCACTTTGGACAAAAATGAGTTCAATCGGGTTTCTTTGTGCGAAACGGCTTTCGATATTTGGCGCACTCTTGAAATCACGCACGAGGGAACTAGTAGATTCAAAGACTCGAAAGTTAATATTTTACTACATGATTTCGAGCTTTTTCATATGAAACCAAGCGAAACCGTTGTTGACATGTACACCCGTTTTACCGATGTCGTCAATGGTTTAAAATCACTTGGTAAAAGCTTTTCGGATTTTGAACTCGTTAACAAAGTTTTGCGCTCACTTTCTAAAACTTGGGATTCAAAAGTAACTGCTATTCAAGAAGCTAAAAACCTAAACAACTTACCACTTGAAGAACTAATTGGTTCATTGATGACATATGAAATGGTGCACAATGCACATGATGAACATGTTGAACACAATCACCTTCCAAAGAACAGGAAGGATTTGGAACTCTGGACAAATGAATGCCACTTGAGCGATGACTCAAGTGATGAGGACAATGATGAACAAAACAACCTTCCAAAGAACAGGAAGGATTTGGGACATAGAACATTTGAAGACCACTCGAGCATAAGCTCAAGTGATGGTGAACTTAAACTACAAATGAAACGAAAATTAAAAAGCAAAAAGAATGGAACTACTTGCTTTAAACACAAGAAGAAGAACAAAAATTGGGATGAATCAAGCTCCTCCGAAGACGAAGAAAAAATCAACAAAAGCGAGGCGGCAAACTACGCCTTAACAGCCTACAACGTTGAGGTAATGCCTTTGGTTTATTTTGAAATTACTTGATGCTTTCATGATGTAGTTTTCTTTTTTAGTTTAGAATTAATTTTCTTGAAAATTACATGTTAAAAAAAAAATTACAAAATTATGATCATGCTAGTAATTTCGAAAATGATAATATTGCATATTTTATGATAAACAAACAAAATTATTTTGATTGAAAATATGAAATCATGGTTAAGAAGTAATAATGTGTATCATGTTTGATTAACATTGTTGAATGAAATCACGTTTGATTTAAAGTAATGCATAATAATATTAAATGGTTATGATACAATGATTAACAATTTTATGCATGAGATTTTAAGTTATTCATGATCATGAGCTTGTTTGATCTTCATGATTTAAATTCAAAATCTATAGCAAAAATCATGTCTGAATATATGAAAGTGTTAATTTCATTTTCGGATTCACTTAACAAGTGGTATCCTAACAATCGGATTTACTCATACACTTATGAAAAATAATTTTCTAAAATAGATTTGATGAAATGATCCCTGCTTATAAATTCCATCTTGAAATATGAATGATAGTATTTTTGCTTGCAAAGATTTGTTTCACATACATATCTCCTATGATTCATGTGCAGAAAAAGAATTTATAAATCATAATACAATGAGATTTCTTATGCAAAAATAAAGTGCTTTTGTGATTCATTGCTAAAGAGAATAATTATTAAAATCATGATCTTGATAATTATAACATGAAGCTCGTTATAAATCAAGATCGTTCATTATGCTTATCAAAAAGGAGTTCTTCAAATGAAATGCAACTTGTCTTTTGATTTCTTAGAATTCAATGAAGTGTCATATTAATATCTTAAAACTTGGAATATTTTAAAATGTGATCTTGATAATAATGTTTCAAGTTGCTCTTTGTACTATATCTTTTCAAATGAATCATGAGCCTTGATATCATATATTTCATAATATAGAAATAACAAGATTTCTTTGCCTTTTGTCTTGAACCTTCATGCTTATCTTAATTTGGCATATAAAGACTAAGGCATGATTAGATGAAAAAGAATCTCTTAAAAAATGCTTTTCCCATCTGATCGAGATTAATGATTTCATGATATTTTGTGAATCTCGAAATTAATTTTAATGACTTGATTATGAATTTCAAGTTAATGATTTGATTTGAATAAGTTTTATCTAAATCATAATCTTGATCTTGCAAAATTGAAGTCACAAATAATATCCTGTGGTATTCATGAATTGATACTCACAATATGAAAGCATTGATATTCATGACTTGAATTGGATTGAAACATTGTATGCTTAAATTAATCATTCTCCTATGTTTCAAAAATTCCTTAAATGCCTTATGTGATGATTGAAAACTAACTTGCTTTATGATGAATCACGAATCATAACTTGATCCATGATGCCTTGAAATGATTGAAATATTTAACACTTTTATGCTCTACCCCCTACTTTCTTCTTGTTTTCAATGATAAAATGGGGAGAAGTTTTGATCATGCATGGTAGGATATAATTTGACAAAATTGATACCATCATGATATGAAACATTTATGATGTGCAATTATGCATGTAATACTTGTACTTTCTAATTATGATGTGATGTGTTGCATATGATGTAAATCATGATTTAAAATGCTATGAGTGCTAAGTTACACACTTTGAGAAGAAATTGCTATATTGAAACATTAATGTAATTATGAATGGTGATATGAAATTATGCATGTAATACTTCAACCTATGATAACGATGCATGCAATGATAAAATATTTATGATGAAAAATTGTCTTGACATTCATAACTTGATTATTCATCCTTTGTCATGATTTTGAAATCGTTGTAAAAGGAAAAAGAACTACAAAACTGTATTCTTCCTTTCTTTTTGACAATGACAAAGGGGGAGATAGCTAGCTTGCACAAGTCAAGAAGATGCAAAAACTTGATTGCTAACTTGCTTATTTCAAGAAGCAAAAATTGTCTTCTTGAAAATCACTATCTTGAATATCTCAAGAAGCAAGACTTGCAACCTGCACATTACAATAGGAAGCAATAATCATGAGCCTACACAAGAAAGTTATCTTGCATTTGCTTTCGAAGTTTTTGCTAGCCTGTATATTGCGAAACTTGTATATCATAAAAATTGCTAGCTTGTAGTCTAAAGAGAAGCGAAAAGTTGCTATCTCAAAAGAAGCATATGTGCTATCTTGCCTATCTCAAGAGGCAAAAATGCTAACTTGCACATCTAGCAAAACTTGACAAATTTGCATATCTCAAGAAGCAAGAGTTGCTTTCTTGAACATCTCAAAACTGCTAGCTTGCATGTTCTAAAAGTGCTATCTTGTATGCTGTAAAACTTGCATATCTAAAACTTGATAGCCTGAATATTCTAAGCATGATGTAACATTTGCTAAATTTTTTGGCTTCAAAACTGCATGATGATAAAACTTGATAATATGTTTTTCATGCAATAAGTTGAACTTATATTACAAACACTTGATTGTGGTACTTCTCCTTTTTGTTGATGACAAAGGGGGAGAAGTATGTTGATGACATGACATGTGATGCATAAGTTTATACATATGTTCATGTTGACGTGTTGCAAGTATTCATGATGAATATTGCAATGACTTGAATTCAGTTTGAATTCAAGGTTCTATCAATATGGCATATTGATAGGAGGAGTTTGTTTAAACTCCGGGAGTTAAGTTTAACTCCGTCATCAAGTGGTTGTCATCATCAAAAAGGGGGAGATTGTTGAATCTCGTATTTTGATGATGAAACTACTTGATATATGTTTATGATTTAATCTGCGTTTTGAGTGACGCAGGATGCTTTGATCAGGATGAGACAATTAAAGCAGGAAAATCATGTTGTGCCGAAGGAACATGTCAGAAGATTGGACGTCGGGCCGGTGGATCGGTCGACGTATCGACAGAAGGCTTCGGGCCGTGGACTCGGGCATCGGGCCAAGAAGAGCGGGTATTGCGCCAAGGATATCGGAATTGCGGAGTCAACAGGCCGATTGGGCAATAGGCTGCAGGAAAGGACGATGCGTCGAAGAATCGGACGAAGCGTCGAGGGACCAATGACATGCCGGACAACTTGGTTAATTGCTTAGGATTAATTGTCTCGATCGAAGTTTTGCTTTAATTGTGCAGGATTAACTATGATAACGATGAAGACATAAAGCGAAACAAAGTGTCGGAGTTAAGCGCGAAGGATTTGTTGCAAGTTCGAGAGTTCGACGGAAGTCCGAAGGTTCATCGGGAATGCTACCGGAACTAGCCGAGAATGAGTTGGGAGCTTGCCGAAGGATTTTCGGAAGCTCGCCGGAAGGTTCGTTGGAAGTTCGCGGAGCTCGCCGAGAAAGATCGGAGCTTGCTGAAGAAGCTCGTTGGAACTCGCTAAGATCAAATCGTGAAGTCTAGGAGCTTGCAGGGAGTCCGCAGAATGGTTTCCGAGAGTTCATCGGAAGACCGCCGGAAGTTTGCCGGAAGCTCGCCAGAAGAAGTCTTGACTTGCGGACTTTGTAATAGCTTAGAAAATGTCTTTAAAATCATAGTTAGCACGTTAATTAGGGTTAGGATTAGGTGTTAATCCTATAACCCAAGTAGGGGCCAATTAGGCCCAAGTTCGGACTGGTTTGGGCCAAGTTTGGAGCCAAACCAAGTGAGCTGAAATAGTGAAAGAGGTGGCACCGCCCCAGCCAGGAGGTGGCACCGCCTGGGCTAAGCCTCCCAGCGAGACTGGGCAGTGCAACCTCCCCAGCCAGGAGGTGGCACCGCCTGAGCTCAGTCTTCGAGCAAGACTGGGCGGTGCAACCTCCCTGACAGAGAGGTGGCACCGCCTGAGCTCGGTCTTCGAGCTCTGGCAGAGAGGTGCAACCGCCTCAGTCAAGAGGTGGCACCGCCTGGGCTCAGTCTTCGAGCTCTGCCAGGCGGTGCAACCTCTCCAGTCAGGAGGTGCAACCGCCTGATCCCGGAATTCCGGGATTTGATCGTTTTGAGCTCCAAATTTGAATTGGGTTGGGGCCTATAAATACCCCACCCATTCAGCACTGAGATAGCAAGAACTTACCCGAAATCTTGATCTTTTCAGTGGTTCTTAGAGCTCAAAACTGCTAGTTTTCCTCCTCCTTCTATTCTTCAAGTTTGAGTTGTGAAGAGAGGAGAGAAAACATCTGTAAGGGTTGTCTCCTAAGCCCGTCAAAAGGAGTGAATCTGTAAGAGGGTAGTTGGCCTTCGCCTATTGAAGGAAGGCCTCTAGTTGACGTCGGTAACCTCATCGGTGGAGGAAGCCAAAAGTGAAGTAGGTCAAGACTGACCGAACCACTCTAAATCTCTGGTTTGCGTTTATTTTGAGCACTTTATCATTACTGCAAACCTCCTACATAGCAACTGCTCTCTGTGCTTTTACGAACGAATTCTGTGCAGTTTACGTTTACGTCTTGATTCCATCTACAAACTGCAAACTGTCTCTCTGCGCTTTTACAAATGAGTTCTGTGCAGTTTACGTTTACGTCTTGATTTCACTTACAACTGCAAACTGTCTTCTGCGCTTTTTTACGAACAAAGTTCTGTGCAGTTTACGTTTACGTCTTTTGATTTCATTTACAACTGCAAACTGTCTTCTGCGCTTTTACGAACAAGGTTCTGTGCAGTTTACGTTTACGTCTTGATTTCATTTAGAACTGCAAACTGTCATCTGCGTTTAGACGCAAACTACGTTTAGACGCAAACTACATTTAGACGTAAACTGCGCTTAGACGCAAACTGTGTTTAGACGTAAACTGCGTTTAGACGTAAACTGTGTTTAGATGTAAACTGCGCTTAGACGCAATCTGCGCTTAGACGCAAACTGCACTTAGATACAAACTGTGAATCAGCTTTTGCATCATAATAGTTTCTATCGAACGAACGCAGCTTTCAGTTTTAATCGCTGTAAAATTTCCGCTGCACTAATTCACCCCCCCCCCCCCCCCCCCCCCTCTTAGTGCTCTCGATCCTAACAAAAATGACTCAAAACCAAGGCAAAACAGGCTGCCAAGTAACTGTACATGTAGATGAGAGCGACGAACGGTTCGTTGAACGGAGTTGTTGTGGGTGCGCGACGACCATTCGTGACAAGATGGTGTTATCACTATGAGTCAAGTAACAAGCAGTTTGTTGAATGAGGAGTTGAGAAAAAAGAATTCAGCAACATCTCAGAATGATTCACAGGCAATTATCTCAAAGAATAAAGGAAGGTCAAAGTCTAGAAATAGTTCACGCATGAGTAGGAGCAAGTTAAGATCAAGAGCAGAGGAAGGTCAAAGTCTAGAAATAGTTATTATCCTAATAACTAGTAGTTATAAGGACTGATGAATATTCTATGATAAAAAAAAGATAAATTTCTATACTAATGATTATGTTGATCAAATTGATTTCATATTTGGAGATTGGTTCAAGAAATCTGATAAGATTGGTTTGGATTGCATGGCTTATCATTCAGAAAATCTAGAAAAAACTAAACGCAACAACAACATCGAAGTAGATTACATCAAGTTTTAAGACTTTCTATAATATTTATTTTTATAAAGTTTAATTAAGGGGGGGCTGCTGGAATATTAAATCAAACGTTATGATTAGATAGGATTTTAGTTTAGAAAGTCAAGTCAAGATAGGAGTTCGTATCATCATTGTAGTCAAAGTCTTAAGTTTACCTCTCTATAAATATGGATGCATGTAATGCTTTAGGAATACAACAAAGAGAAAAGATAAATTAAAGCAACGGCTTACAGATTATGAGATATTATAAAGTTTTAATATTCAATATGAGCTTTTAGTTTCGAAGTCTCCTCTATTCTACTTTATTCTTTTTTATGATTTCTAACAAGTGAGAGAGTAGAGGGTGCCCGGTTTTATAGTGCCAGAATCTTACACACATTAAATTATAATAAAAATATCAATAGAAGTATAAATAAATTATATATATTACCCTTACTTAGTGATATAATTTGTAATATCCATACTTCATAAATATGATAAACAACATTCTCATGTTTTCGACTTTTAAAGTTGAAGTACATCCTTTTCAAAAATATTATTTTTTGTGTTCTAGGAAATGTTGGTTGAGCATGCATAAGAATTAATATTTAGTTTAAGTATATTTATAACAAAAAAGGTATGGTTCTTAGTGCAATAGGCTTTTATGTGCTAGTGAATATGAGTATGAAGTTAAGTTATGGTAATAAACATACAAATAATGACTACAAGTGATGATTGAATTGCAATCAAACTTAAGTAAATCTCAGGTTGAATTAGTTTAAAAATAATTAAAGTAAGAAAGTCTAAATTTGAAACATTATGTATGTAGAGGATAATAAGCTATTTAGTTATGGATGGAGTAATGAAAATTTAAATAAAAATATAAATCAAAGAAGTGTGTTATACTAAAAATATTGAGATATATAGGTGAGATTAAAAAATGAGTTTAGGCCCAAAATATCATTATGGTCAGACCAAATTAGACTCTACTAAAGTTACTAAAACCTTATAATTTAATTAATGAAAGAAAAAAATAAATAAAAACTTAAAATAAGGTCCAATGGGATTGAACTATAGACCTCATGCTAACCTCTTAAGCACATCTACTTTATTGTAGCTTTATTCTCTTTATCTACCTAATAACTGATAACCTTTTCTCACCTTCTTCATCTATTCTCTTAGTTTTTCCCAAGGAAAATAGGAAACCTCAGCTCTAGGAAAGTTTAAGGTAAGAAAAACAAAATACTTCCCTTGATATACATAGGATTTCGGCTTTATAGATTATAGATTGATGTTTCAACTACCTTTTAGTAACACGAACTTTGATTTTATAGTTAATTTTTAGATATATATTTTGTACTTCTTATGGTTCTAAGTCCTCTAGTATTACATTAATATGAGATTGGTGCATAGAATTATGAGTGCCTCAATCTGAGATACTTAAAATCTCTTATTTTATGAAAAGAGGTTCTATTCGAGCTAAATTGACCCCCTTAGGAATATTATTAGGTATTATCCTTTTGATATATTTTAAAAGGTTCCCTCAAAATTTTGTAGGATTTAGAATTGAGTAAGTATCCCTTCTATGCACTAAGATATGAGATTTATAAGTTTAAATAGTTCTAACCCGGTTTCTGCATAACATAATATAGTTTAGTTTTATATGTCTCATAGGTTACTGTGAATATTTCATGATAATTCAAGATAATTTGGTTATTTAAAATAGTGAAGTAAATTTTTTTCCACTAAATTGTGTGATAGTTTGAGTGATACCAACTAGTTCTTTGATTATAGAGTGAATTGCGAAAAAAAATTAATAGCAGAATTTAGATAAATTTATAGATTGAGTATAATATATTTTATTTAGGATTTTATGAAAAAAAATTTAATTATTGTTATGAGTTATTATTGATCAATAGTTCAAGAGATAGGGTTTTTAATTAAAGTATCTCATGACCTTATGCTCCTAATCTTTAGGTGTATCACTCCCCAGCATTATTAAACATCAAGGAATGTGGCATTTCACAAACATCCTTATTTTTTAGTTAAATTAGGTAAGCATAAGTTTAATTTATTGCATTATAGTGGTCTTATCATATTCGTAACATATTTTGAAAAAATATGTTCTTAATGACGTAATTATCATTAGCCATACATGAGCTAAATATGAATTTCTTAATGTTATAATTATCACTAGCCAGACATGAGCAAAATATAAATGTATATATTTTGTAAGTATAAAAATATAAGAATTTGAGATAAAAAGATATTGTATCTATGTATAACTAATGATATACGGTATGAAAGTGCATGTGTTTTCTATGACATGCGTTGTTAGAGTACATAGATATATTATGACATGCAATACATATATATGTTATAATATACGGTGTGGGAATCTATATATATATTAAGATGTGCGGCGTGCGAGTGCACACCTATATTATGACGTATTGTGTGCGAAAGTGTTACATCAAGTTTTAAGACTTTTTACAATATTTATTTTTATAAAGTTTAATTTAGGGGGGGGGGGGGCTACAAGAATATTAAATCAAACTTTATGATTAGATAGGATTTTAGTTTAGAAAGTCAAGTCAAGATAGGAGTTCGTATCATCGTTGAAGTCAAAGTCTTAAGGTTACCTCTCTATAAATAAGGACGCATGCAATGCTTTAGGAATACAACAAAGAGAAAAGATAAATTAAAGCAAAGGCTTAGAGATTCTGAGATATTATAAAGTTTTAATATTCAATATGAGCTTTTTGTTTCGAAGTCTCCTCTATTCTACTTGATTCTTTTTTATGATTTCTAACAAGTGAGAGAGAGTAGAGGGTGCCTGGTTTTATAGTGCTAGAATCTTACAGACATTAAATTATAATAAGAAAATCAATAGAAGTATAAATAAATTATATATATTACCCTTACTTAGTGATATAATTTGTTATATCCATATTTCATAATTATGATAAATGACATTCTCATGTTTTCGACTTTTATAGTTGAAGTACCTCATTTTCAAAAATATTATTTTTTGTATTCTAAGAAATGTTGGTTAAGCATGCATAAGAATCAATGTTTAGTTTAAGTATATTTATAACAAAAAAGGTTCTATTCGAGCTAAATTGACCCCCTTAGGGATATTATTAGGTATTATCCTTTTGATATATTTTAAAAGGTTCCCTCAAAATTTTGTTGGATTTAGAATTGAGTAAGTATCCCTTCTATGCACTAAGATATGAGGTTTATAAGTATAAATAGTTCTAACTCGGCATTTGTATAACATAATATAGTTTAGTTTTATATGTCTCATAGGTTTCTATGAATATTTCATGATAATTCAAGATAATTTTGTTATTTAAAATAGTGAAGTAATTTTTTTTTCACTAAATTGTGTGATAGTTTGAGTGATACAAACTAGTTCTTTGATTATAGAGTGAATTGTAAAAAAAATTAATAGTAGAATTCAGATAAATTTATAGATTGAGTATAATATATTTTATTTAGGATTTTATGAAAAAAATATTTAATTATTGTTATGAGTTATTATAAATCAATAGTTCAAGAGATAGGGTTTTTAATTAAAGTATCTCATGACCTTATGCTCCTAGTTTTTAGCTGTATCACTCCCCAGCATAATTAAGCATCGAGGAATGTGGCATTTCACTAACATCCTTATTTTTTAGTTAAATTAGGTAAGCATAAGTTAAATTTATTGCATTATAGTGGTCTTATCATATTCGTAACATATTTTAAAAAAATATATTTTTAATGACATAATTATCATTAGCCAGACATAAGCTAAATATGAATTTCTTAATGATATAATTATCACTAGCCAGACATGAGCAAAATATAAATGTATATATTTTGTAAGCATAAAAAATATACGAATTTGAGATAAAAAGATATTGTATCTATGTATAACTAATGATATGCGGTATGAAAGTGCATGTGTTTTCTATGACATGCGTTGTTAGAGTACATAGATATATTACGATATGTAATACATATATATGTTATGACATACGGTGTGGGAATCTACATATATATTAAGATGTGCGGTGTGAGAGTGAACATATATATTATGACGTATTGTGTGCGAAAGTGCATACATATATTATGATATGTGGTATAGAAGTCTATGAATTTGCTATGTTTCTTTCATGTGCATTTAAGCATTTTTAATTATTTTGATATAGAATTTTACCTCTTTATTTTGCATATGATAAGTTATAAGGTTATACTTGCTAAAGAAGTTATATGATGATGTGTTTACCTTTAAATATCTTTCGTCGATGAATTTGAAATCTTATATATGCAAAATGATATATGCTTAGCTAAGTAAAGATATAAAGACTTATACTTACTTTACAAGTAAAGATACTACTGATTTTTTCCTATTGACCCTATTTTACTAGTGAAGATACTAGTATCCCACCCAAGTGATTGGGCCGGGAAGTGAGCACATGCGAACAAATATGGACGATGAGCTGTAGATATTTGTATGTTTATAACTTTTAAACATGTTGTATGAGTGTGTTTTTCTTTTAGTAAAAGGTTCTGATTATGTGTATGCGTCAAAATCATTATGTACATTAGGAATCTTATCATTTTATTTAGTAAATTAGTATATTTTCATTTAAAGATTATCTATTCTTTCTTTACACTCCTAACGATAACAGTAAGAGAATTCGAGAGTAACATCCTATTTTACTCATGCATGTAGGGTTTAGGTGAGATTCAGAATAAAATGTTATTGGATGTTGATGTCTTGGGAGACGAAGTGTGATTGCTGAGTCGACTGACATGGATGTCCTAGGGCACGATAAAATATATGTCTTGAGGTTGTAGCCATTAAAGACATACTCTATATGGCACTTGATGATCTAGTTATGGAGAGAATTCTTCCTAAGATGATAGCTTATCTTCTCTACCCGAGAGAAACTAAAAACATAAGATAAGAGGATAGAAAAACTAGGAAAACTTTAGATAAGTGGAAGAAGCTAACCGACCATACGAAGAAGATAAAAGTTGGTAGGCCACCGAGCTTGACCACTCGGCATCAATATGATCCTTTGAGATTAATAAAAAGTTAAAAGAGCCATGAGACATATATCTTATCGACGAATTTGGCGTGATGCATGTTCAGATTCTGCGGCTCGTTATCATGACTGCTTTCTTTCCTATGCTAATGGGTGCAATCTAAAGCTGGTGGGCTGATTCATCAAGCACGAATCTGAAAGATTACATGACGTGGCTTACATCGGGCCTCACCGCATGCTCTCTCGATCGCGCGCTTTCTATGCAGAAGGCGGTCAAGAACGAAACCGCTCTTCTCCCGCCCCATCTTCTCCCCCACGAAGGCTATTTATCCTCTCTAGGAAGTCTGTCTTCTCCCGCTCGTCTCCCTCTTGGTCTTCGACTTCTTTCGGCGAAGGTTATTTCTCGTTGGGCGGCGGAAGGCGATCAATCTTAAATTTGGAAAGTAATAACTCTATGCACCAATCTCAGATTAAACATATACTCAAGCCTTTCGAATCATAAAATATTTATATAAAATATATCCAAAAATTAAAGATAAATTTGAAGTCTAGATTACTCAAAAGCAGTTGAAAATATCAACCTATAATGTATAAAATTGAAACCCTAAGTATACTAAGGGAAGATTTGGGGTTTTTCTTATCTCAATCTTCTTTAGAACTTGGGTTTCTTGACCACCGTAAGAAAAATTGAGAGAATAGCCGAAGAAAAAAAGAAAAGGTCATGAGTTATTAGGTTAGTAAAGAGAATGACATCAAATAAGGTAGAGGTGCTTAAAAGTTATCTTGAAGTTAATAGTTAAATCCCATTTGACCTTATTTCATGGTTTTTTTTTTATTTACTAATATAATTTTAATATTGTAGCAACTTCAATTGAGTTTAATTTAATTTGACAAAGATGATATTTTTGGTCTAAAATCATCTTTTTATTTCAGTTAAGCATCTCAACATTTGGTATAATACTTCTATTGGATTTTCGTTGCCATTAATTTTTTTATTACTCCATCCATACCTAAGTAGCGTATGATAAATACTGTTTAAAAGTTAAACTTTCTAATATTAATCATAGTCAAATGAATTTAAGCCTTTAGATTCACTAAAAGCTGATTAAAATTCAACCACCACTTCTAGTCACAATTTGCATGATTATTACCATAACATATTCTCGTATTCAAGTTCGCTAGTATAGTTTGACTTGTTATACTATACTTAACATAAATACTAATGCTTATGCATTCTCAATCAATATTTCATAAAATTCTAAGAATGATATTTTTTGAAAATATGTACTTCAAACTAAAAAGCTGAAAATATGAGCATGTCATTTATAAATTTTATGAAGCATAGATATCACAAACAATATCACTAAGTGAGGGTAACATATACATATTATTTGTGCTTCTATTAACATACATGTAATAGTTCAAAGTGTATGAGAATCATACACTGAATATATTTCATCCTATACAGTTTGAAAATAAATTAGAAGAAGTGTATGATGCAAAATTAGAATAAACTAAAGGGCACAACATATATATCCTTGTATGTAGTTTGAAAATAAATCAGAAGAACTACATTATGCAAAATTAGAAGAAACTAAAGATCCTTTATCAATTGAAAATGGGAAAGAAATATCATTAAGTGTGATGCATTTTTCTACGATTGAAGAAGTCAAGATCAAACAAGATTTAGACAATATGGATACTATTGATTTTATTAGTGCAGATGATTTTATTTTCATCATAAGCGTAAAAGTCTTTGTTCAGCCTAAAGAAAAAAAAAAAATTTTAAGTCGCTTATTAAAGATTCGAAAGATGTCACAAATATGATTTCAAGATCATCATTATCTAATAACTAGTAGTTATAAGGACTGATGAATATTCTATGATATAAAAAAATAGATTTCTATACTAATGATTATGTTGATCAAATTGATTTCATATTTGGAGATTGGTTCAAGAAATTTGATAAGATTGGTTTAGACAAATAAGAGTTTTACAGTTGATCAAGATAGATAAGGTAGATCAATATATCATCGGGTCTGTTGGGCTGACAGCCTATATTCAGCCTATGTGGGCTTTATCAGTCCACAGCCCTCACCCCCTCTTAATCTAACCCTAGATCAATATAAGGGGGGTGTGGTGGCTACATTTAGGCACAACGAAGGTGGCTGCGTTTTTTAGCAGAAAAGGGCAGCAACGTGGAGAGCTTTGCAGTAGCAAAGAGGAGAAGAAAAAGGCAGAAAAACAAGAGAAAGAAAGGAAAGAAAACAAGGACAACGCAGAGAGACTATTCTCAATCATCTAGCAGTGTTCTCATCTCAGGTTAGATCAAATCTATAGTAGACTCTTACTGTGATTACTTGGGGAGGTTTTAGATATTGTGTACAGTGATGTGATCCTTATATCCCAGTTATTCTCTTATGATTGTTACTAGGGTTTAGGGCAAGAGATTGAGATTTGTATATTCATTATTCTCATAGTGGATTATCTTTAGTTTGTCCCGTGGTTTTTACCCTTCATATTGGTGGGGTTTTTCACGTATATCTTGGTGTTCTATTTGATTGTGATTTCATTTAATTCCGCTGCATATCATGACCTGCTAGTATTTGTTCATATATAAAAGTTATTCCGCTTTATATCCCCATCAACTAGTATCAGAGCAAGGGTTTTGGTTTTAATTTTTGTATTTGAACATGGAGGCCAGTAATGTTTCTCGCATGATTAGTTTAAATGGAAACAATTGGATGATATGGAAACCAAGAATGGAAGATCTCTTGTATTGCAAAAATTTGTATGGACCTTTGCAGGGGGATAGTGCAAAACCCACAACTATAACAGATGATGAGTGGAAGAGGTTAGATAAAAAAACAATTAGGTTTATTTGACAATGGCTTGATGATAGTGTCTTTCACCATGTTTCTACTAAAATTTCTACATATTCTCTTTGGAAAAAGTTGGAAAGTCTCTATGAAAGAATAACAGCTGGCGACAAATCTTTTTTTATCAGAAAACTTGTGAACCTAAAATATAGAGAGGGTGCTTCTATTACTGAGCATTTGAATGAAATGCAAAGTATTACTAACCAGTTATCCTCTATGAAAATGTCTCTTGATGATGAGTTGTAGGCATTGTTACTTCTCAGTTCATTACCAGAAAATTAGGAGACACTGGTGGTTTCCCTCAATAATTCTGTGCCAGATGGTGTTATCACTATGAGTCAAGTAACAAACAGTTTGTTGAATGAGGAGTTGAGAAGAAAAAGTTCAGCAACATCTCAGAATGATTCACCGGCAATTATCTCAGAGAACAGAAGAAGGTCAAAGTCTAGAAATAGTTCACGCATGAGTAGGAGCAAGTCAAGATCAAGAAAAGATATTATTTGTTATAACTGTGGTGAGAAAGGACATTACAAGAACCAATGTAAGCAACCTAAGAAGAGCAAAAAAAAAGGAAAAGAAATGGAGTCTATAGAGTCAAAAGATAATATCATAGCTATAGTGTAGGGTGGTGATTATTTGATTTTGTCTCCTTCTGATGATTTTTTTTTTTTTTTGTGTCAGGATCTTGAGTGGGTGATCGACACAGGTGCTTCTTATCATGCTACACCACGGAGGGAGTTTTTTGCTACATACAGGTCTGAAAATTTTGGTATTGTCAAGATGGGCAACTATGGCACAGTAGACATAATAGGCATGGGTGATATTCATTTAAAGACCAACCTTGGCTACAAGTTGGTGCTTAAGGATTTCAGTTGGAAGGCTAGATGATGAAGACTATGATAGCAGATTTCATAGAGAGCAATGGAAACTCAGTAAGGGTTCTCTTGTTATAGGTAATGGAAAGAAATGCCATACTTTATACAGGTTGCAGGCTAAAGCTTATGGTGAGCAGTTAAATGCTACAGAAAAAGACTTCAGCATGGAGTTGTGGCATAGGCGATTGGGACACATGAGCGAGAAGGGACTGCAAGCTCTTTCTAAGAGAGAGGTATTGCCAGACCTCAGAGGTATAAATATGAACCCTTGTATTGATTGTTTGGCAAGTAAACAACATAGAGTTTCATTTGTTAGTCCTACTTTGTGTAGAAAAATGCATACCTTAGATCGTGTTTATACAGATGTATATGGTCCTTTGAGGATAAAAACTCCTGGTGGATTTGTTGATGTTCTTGGTATAAGTGGTGCACTTTATTTTGTCACTTTTATAGATGATTTTTTCAAGAAAGTTTGGGCTTATGCTTTGAAGACCAAAGATCAGGTTATTAATGTCTTCAAAGAGTTTCATGCCAGGGTTGAAAGGGAGACAGAAAGGCAATTGAAATGCATAAGATCATATAATGGTGGTGAGTATACATGATTATTTAATGATTATTATAGGTCACATGGGATCCAACATGAGATGACAATTCCTGGTACACCTCAGCATAATGCTATTGCAGAGAGAATGAACCGCACCATCATGGAAAAGATCAGATGTATGCTTTCACAGGCCAAGCTTTTGGGATGAGGCTTTGAGGACTACAGTTAATGTGATCAACTTATCACCATGTACAGTCCTAGATGGTGATGTTGGAGAGCATGTATGGTTAGGGAAAGATGTTTCCTACAGGTATTTGAGAGTGTTTAGTTGTCATGCATTTGCAAATATTCCAAACAATGAGAGATCCAAGCTGGATGGTAAGTCTAAAGAATATATTTTTCTTGGCTGCTCATATAATTATTTTGGTTACAGACTTTGGGATCCAGAAAAGCAGAAGGTGTTTAGAAGCAGAGACGTAGTCTTCTTTGAGGATCAAACTTTTGAAGATTTGAAGAAGAAGGCACCAACCAATACTTCTACAGAAGGATTAGCAGATTATGACCCAATTACTCCTCTAATATATCAGGGTGATGGGGGAGATATGCAGGAAGATAGTGTAGAGCCTGATGTTGATCTACCTATAGAACATGTTTAGCAAAAAGAAGTTGGAGAGCAACTTCCCGCAAAATCTCAGTTGAGAAGATCTTCAAGACAATGTCAACCTTCGAAAAGATACTCTACAGATGAGTATGTGATGCTTACTGATACAGGTGAACCGGAGAGTTACCAAAAAGCAGTTGAAAGTGAGCAGAAAGAGAAGTGGTTAATTGCTATGCAGGAAGAGATGAATGCTCTTCAGAAGAACCACACTTATGATTTGGTGCTATTACCAAATGGAATAAAGGCCTTGAAGAACAAGTGAGTTTTCAGGTTGAAGACTCAAGAATATTGTTCTCAACCTAAGTACAAAGCTAGATTGATTGTGAAAGGCTTTAGTCAAAAGAAAAGTATTGACTTTGAAGAGATTTTTTCTCCTGTTGTTAAAATGTCTTCTATTCGTGTTGCTCTTAGTATTGCTGCTAGCCAGAACTTGGAGGTTGAGTAGTTAGATGTGAAGACAACTTTCCTTCACGGAGATTTGGAGGAGAAAATTTATATGGAGCAACCAGAAAGCTTCAAAGTCAAAGGTAAAGAAAACTTTGTCCGCAAATTAAAGAAAAGCTTGTATGGGCTAAAGCAAGCTCCAAGACAGTAGTATAGAAAGTTTGATTCATTTATAACAGAAAATGGATACAAAAGAATAGTTTCATATCAATGTGTGTACATCAAATGGTTTGGTGAGAATTTTATTATTCTCTTACTTTATGTTGATGACATGCATATTCTTGGAAAAGATATGTCTAAAATTGACAGATTGAAGAAGGAGCTAAGTGAGTCTTTTGCAATGAAGGACATGGGGCCAGCAAAGCAAATACTGGGTATACAAATTTCCCGTGACAGGAAAAATAAGAAGATTTGGTTGTCATAGGAGAAATACATCGAGAAGGTATTGGAAAGATTCAGTATGAGCAATGCAAAACCAGTTGGTTCTCCTCTTATAGGTCACTTCAAGTTGTGCTCAAAACAGAGTCCGTCAAGTAATGAGGAGAACGAGAAAATGCAAAAGGTTCCTTATGCTTCAGTAGTTGGAAATTTAATATATGCAATGGTATGTACGAGGCCAAACATCGCATATGCAGTTGGTGTTACTAGCAGATTTCTTGCAAATCCAAGCAAAGAGCACTGGGCTGTAGTGAAGTGGATTTTTAGATATCTCAGAGGGAGCTCTAAGGTTTGTTTAAGCTTTGGAGGTGGACCGCATGTGTTAACAGGTTACACAGATGTAGATATGGCAAGAGATATAGATACGAGAAAGTCTACTTCAGGTTATGTACTTACTTTTGTAGGGGGAGCTGTGTCATGGCAATGCAGGTTACAAATGTGTATTGCTCTCTCCACCACAGAAGCAGAATATATTGCTACTATAGAGGTATTCAAAGAAATGTTATGGATGAAAGAATTTTTACAAGAATTGGGGCCAAAACAGAAAAATTATATGGTGCATTGTGACGACCAGAGTGTCATCCATTTGTGTAAGAACCCAATGTTTCATTCTAAGTCAAAGCATATAGATGTCAGATACCATTGGATTCGAAATGTATTTGAAGAAAAGCAGTTGCAGCTTCAGAAAATTCACACAGATGACAACGGAGCAGACATGTTGACAAAGACTTTACCAAAAGAAAGACAGGAGATATGCCGACAGCCGGTCGACATGGCTTCATATTGAGAAGTTATTAGATAGCCTCCCTTATGGGCTGAAGGGGGAGGTTGTTGGGTTGACAGCCCATGTGGGCTTTATCAGCCCACAGCCCACACCCCCTCTTAACCTAACCCTAGATCAATATAAGGGGGGTGTGGTGACTGCATTTAGGCACAACGGAGGTGGCTGCGTTTTTGGGCAGAAAAGGGTAGCAATGTGGAGAGATTTGAAGTAGCAAAGAGGAGAAGAAAAAGGTAGAAAAACAAGAGAAAGAAAGGGAAGAAAACAAGGACAACGCAGAGAGACTATTCTCAATCATCTAGCAGTGTTCTCATCTCAGGTTAGATCAAATCTATAGTAGACTCTTGCTGTGATTACTTGGGGAGGTTTTAGATATTGTGGACAGTGACGTGATCCTTGTATCCCAATTATTCTCTTGTGATTGTTGCTAGGGTTTAGGGCAAGAGATTGAGATTTGTATATTTATTATTCTCATAGTGGATTATCTCTAGTTTGCCCCGTAGTTTTTACCCTTCATATTAAAGGGGTTTTTCACGTATATCTTGGTGTTCTATTTGATTGTGATTTCATTTAATTCCGTTGCATATCATGACTTGCTAGTATTTGTTCATATACAAAAGTTATTCCACTTTATAACCCCATCAGGGTCGACCCTCTTTATTTCTATGCGTCGTCATTTATGAGCAAACTCATTATAGTTTTCATTGATTTCTTTCTCATATTATTTTTTTGAAGAATTATCATACCAATTTTGTGCTGGTTTTACATTGGATACACATGGATGTTGATGCTACTCGAACTTTATTTTCATCGTAAATCGCATTATTCGTTTTGAGTTTGACAAACATATATGCAAGAGGAATTCTTATTCAGAGTTGATTTGAGATGGAGCATCATGTAAGAGCCTAGCTCAGGTTGTGAGCTTTTCTTTCTTTTTTTCTTTACCATACCCAGGTTGTGGGTAAAGAAATCAATTGAGCCTCCCCTTGAGTAGGCTCATGGAGGGTTTTTTCACCCTAACTTTTCTGGTTAGGGTTTTTCCCTCCAACGAGGTTTTGCCTTGATCTATTATTCGATTGAGGATTTCCTCGGATTAAAAATTACATATTGCAAATAATATGGATCGTAAGAAATTCTATCATTTGAATAAAAATATTATGGATTCCAAATGCATTCATTATATAGAAATAAATATTTTCTAAACATATGAGATGTCTCAAGTATTTAGAGTCGACTTCGTAAGGAATGAAAAATGGCTTGAATATATGTAATAATATATTTATCATTTGAAAATTATTTTCTGTGATCTATGGCTATGGTTACTTCTAATTTGTACAAAAAAAAAACACAAATTCCTTATCCTACCAAAGCAAAATATTTTCTTACAACAATAACTTTAACTATTATTTGGCGAAGCAAGTTTAAACTTTAATACTAATCTAAGATGCCATCCACCTTCAACAACATGATCATCTACCCAAGAAGAATTAATAGTTAAAGTCAACTAAGAACTCTCATGCATACCTTGTGTATCCCATACCTATCCAGTGCTACTTGCGAATCCATTTTACATAACAAATATTCAATAGGAGAACGAGGAAAACTAAAAATTTAAGATAGACATGTCTGTCCATTAAATAATAAAACCAACCACAACTATTTAATTTGGTAGAATAAGGTTACAACTTTGACAAGGAAATCATTCCCAAAGCAAAGTATGTGTTCCCCTCCATGTCACGGACTTAGTTAGAATTGCCTAAGTCGTGAGGCACCCTTGCGGTAAAGACGCGAATATATCTTGCGTTGCCTAAGTAGCGAGGCACCCTTACGACAAAGACGCTAAATTAGCTTGCATTGCCTAAGTCACCAATTTTTTAATAATTCACTCTATAAACAAATGAATTAGTTAATATCTATTATACCATTATATGATTATGAAGAATTTGTTTTCTCACTATTCGGACTAACTAACCTATCCTCATAATTTAACTACCAACAACTTAAAGAAAGGGCTATGACTATTTGAATTTATAAATCTCATATCTTAGTGTATGGAGATGGTATTTTTTCAATTCCAAATATCACAAAATTATAAGAGAAATTTTTTAAAATATTTCAAAAGAACAAAGCCTAATCATATTCTTCAAGGGTCAATTCAACTCGAATAGAATCCCTTCTCAGAAAATTAAAGATTCTTACTACCTTAAATTTGGAAAGTAATAACTCTATGCACCAATCTCAGATTAAACATATACACAAGCCTTTACAATCATAAAATATTTATATAAAATATATCAAAAAATTAAAGATAAATTTGAAGTCTAGATTACTCAAAAGCAGTTGAAAATATCAACCTATAATGTATAAAACTGAAACCCTAAGTATAGTAAGGGAAGATTTGGGTTTTTTCTTATCACAATCTTCCTTAGAACTTGGGTTTCTTGACCACTGTAAGAAAAGTTGAGAGAATAACTGAAGAAAGAAAGAAAAGGTCATGAGTTATTAGGTTAGTAAAGAGAATGAGGTCAAATAAGGTAGAGGTGCTTAAAAGTTATCTTGAAGTTAATGGTTCATTCCCATTTGACCTTATTTCATGTTTTTTTTTCTTCATTTACTAATATAATTTTAATATTGTAGCAACTTCAATTGAGTTTAATTTAATTTGACTAAGATGATATTTTTGGTCTAAAATCATCTTTTTATCTCACTTAAGCATCTCAACATTTGGTATAATACTCCTATTTGATTTTCGTCGCCATTAATTTTTTTATTACTCCATCCATACCTAAGTAGCTTATGATAAATAATGTTTAAAAGTTAAACTTTCTAATGTTAATCATAGTCAAACTAATTTAAGCCTTGAGATTCACTAAAAGCCGATTAAAATTCAACTACCACTTCTAGTCACAATTTACATGATTATTACCATAACATATTCTCGCATTCAAGTTCACTAGTATAATTTGACTTGTTATACTATACTTAACATAAATACTAATGCTTATGCATTCTCAATCAATATTTCATAAAATTCTAAGAATGATATTTTTTGAAAATATGTACTTCAAACTAAAAAGCCGAAAATATGAGCATATCATTTATAAATTTTATGAAGCATAGATATCACAAACAATATCACAAAGTGAGGGTAACATATACATATTATTTGTGCTTCTATTAACATACTAGTAATAGTTCAAAGTATATGAGAATCAGACACTGAATATATTTCATCCAATACCGTTTGAAAATAAATTAGAAGAAGTGTATGATGCAAAATTAGAATTAACTAAAGGGCACAACATATATATTATGTTGCTTGAAAATAAGCCAGAAGAACTACATTATTCAAAATTAGAAGAAACTGAAGATCCTTTATCAATTGAAAATGGGAAAGAAATATCATTAAGTGTGATGCATTTTTCTACGATTGAAGAAGTCAAGATCAAACAAGATTTAGACAATATGGATAATATTGATTTTATTAGTGCAGATGATTTAATTTTCAACGTAAGCGTAAAAGTCTTTGTTCAGCCTAAAGAAAAAAAAAATTTTAAGTCGCTTATTAAAGATTCGAAAGATGTCACAAATATGATTTCAAGATCATCATTATCTAATAACTAGCAGTTATAAGGACCGATGAATATTCTATGATAAAAAAAAAATAGATTTCTATACTAATGATTATGTTGATCAAATTGATTTCATATTTGGAGATTGGTTCAAGAAATCTGATAAGATTAGTTTAGACAAATCAGAGTTTTACAATTGATCAAGATAGATAAGGTAGATCAATATATCATCAGGTCTGTTAGGCTGATAGCCCATATTTAGCCCATGTCGGCTTTATCAGCCCATAGCCCCCACCCCTTCTTAACCTAACCCTAGATCAATATAAGGGGGGTGTGGTTGCTGCATTTAGGCACAACGGAGGTGGCTGCGTTTTTGGGCAGAAAAGGGCAGCAACGTGGAGAGCTTTGCAGTAGCAAAGAGGAGAAGAAAAAGGCAGAAAAATAAGAGAAAGAAAGGGAAGAAAACAAGTACAACGCAGAGAGACTATTCTCAATCATCTAGCAGTATTCTTATCTCAGGTTAGATCAAATCTACAGTAGACACTTATTGTAATTACTTGGGGAGGTATTAGATATTGTGGACAGTGACGTAATCCTTATATCCCAATTATTCTCTTATCGTCGTTACTAGGGTTTAAGGCAAGAGATTGAGATTTGTATATTCATTATTCTCATAGTGGATTATCTCTAGTTTACCCCGTGGTTTTTCTCCTTCATATTAGAGGGGTTTTCCACGTATATCTTGGTATTCTATTTGATTATGATTTCATTTAATTCCGCTGCATATCATGGCCTGCTAGTATTTGTTCATATACAAAAGTTATTCCGCTTTATATCCCCATTAACTGGTATCAGAGCAAGGGTTTTGGTTTTAATTTTTGTATTTGAATATGGAGGCCAGTAGTGTTTTTCGCATGATTAGTTTAAATGGAAACAATTGGATGATATTGAAACCAAGAATGGAAGATCTCTTGTATTGCAAAGATTTGTATGGACCTTTAGAGGGGGATAGTGTAAAACCTACAACTATGACAGATGATGAGTGGAAGAGGTTAGATCGAAAAACAATTGGGTTTATTCGACAGTGGCTTGATAATAGTGTCTTTTACCATGTTTCTACTGAAATTTCTACATATTCTCTTTGGAAAAAGTTGGAAAGTCTCTATGAAAGAAAAACAACTGGCAACAAAGCTTTTTTTGTTAGAAAACTTGTGAACCTAAAATATAGAGAGGGTGCTTCTATTGCTGAGCATTTGAATGAAATGCAAAGTATTACTAACCAGTTATCCTGTATGAAAATATCTCTTGATGATGAGTTATAGGGATTATTACTTCTCAGTTCATTATCAGAAAATTGGGAGACACTAGTGGTTTCCCTTAGTAATTCTGCGTCAGATGGTGTTATCACTATAAGTCAAGTAACAAGTAGTTTGTTGAATGAGGAGTTGAGAAGAAAGAAAGGACATTACAAGAACCAATGTAAGCAACCTAAGAAGAGCAAGAAAAAGGGAAAAAAAAGTGGAGTCTATAGAGTCAAAAGATAATATCACAGCTATAGTGCAGGGTGGTGATTATGTGATTTTGTCTCATTCTGATGATATTTTTATTGTGTGTGTCAAGATCTTGAGTGGGTGATTGACACAGGTGCTTCTTATCATGCTATACCACAGAGGGTGTTTTTTGCTACATACAGGTCTGGAAATTTTGGTGTTATCAAGATGGGCAACTATGGCACAACAGACATCATAGGCATAGGTGATATCCATTTAAAGACCAACCTTGGTTGTAAGTTGGTGCTTAAGGATGTAAGGCATGTGGTTGACTTGAGGCTGAATTTAATTTCAATTTGAAGGCTAGATGATGAAGACTATGATAATAGGTTTCACAGAGGTCAATGGAAACTCAGTAAGGGTTCTCTTGTTATAGCTAATGGAAAGAAATGTCATACTTTGTACAGGTTGCAGGCTAAAGCTTATGGTGAGCAGTTAAATACTACAGAAAAAGACTTCAGCATAGAGTTGTGGCATAGGCGATTGGGACACATGAGCGAGAAGGGGCTGCAAGCTCTTTCTAAGAGAGAGGTATTGCCAGACCTCAGAGGTATACATCTGAACTCTTGTATTGATTGTTTAGCAGGTAAACAACATAGAGTTTCATTTGCTAGTCCTGCTTTGTCTAAAAAAATGCATGCCTTAGACCATGTTTATACAGATGTATGTGATCTTTTGATGACAAAAACTCCTAGTGGATTTGTTGATGTTCTTTGTATAAGTGGTACACTTTATTTTGTCACTTTTATAGATGATTTTTCCAGAAAAGTTTGGGCCTATGCTTTGAACACCAAAGATCAGGTTATTAATGTCTTCAAAGAGTTTCATGTCAGGGTTGAAAGGGAGACAGAAAGGCAATTGAAATGCATAAGATCAGATAATGGTGATGAGTATACATGATTATATAATGATTATTGCAGGTCACATGGGATCCAACAAGAGATGACAGTTCCTGGTACACCTCAGCATAATGCTATTGTAGAGAGGATGAACCGCACCATCATAGAAAAGATCAGATGTATGCTTTCACAGGCCAAGCTACCCAAAAGGTTTTGGGATGAGGCTTTGAGGACTACAGTTGATGTGATCAACTTATCACCATGTACAACCCTAGATGGTGATATTGCAGAGCATGTATAGTCAGGGAAAGATATTTCCTACAGGCATTTGAGAGTGTTTGGTTGTCATGCATTTGCATATATTCCAAACAATGAGAGATCCAAGCTGGATGGTAAGTCTAAAGAATATATTTTTCTTGGCTACACATATGATTATTTTGGTTACAGGTTTTGGGATCCAGAAAAGCAGAAGGTGTTTAGAAGCAGAGACGTAGTCTTCTTTGAGGATCAAACTTTTGAAAATTTGAAGAAGAAGGCACCAACCAATACTTCTGCAGAAGGATTAGCAGATTATGACCCAATTACTCCTCCAATATATCAAGGTGATGGGAGAGATGTGCAGGAAGATAGTGTAGAGCCTGATGTTAATCTACCTCCAGGATATGTTGAGCAAGAAGAAGTTGGAGTGCAACTTCCCGCAAAACCTCAATTGAGAAGATCTTCTAGATAACGTCAACCTTCCAAAAGATACTCTACAGATGAGTATGTGATGCTTACTGATACAGGTGAACTAGAGAGTTACCAGGAAGCAGTTGAAAGTGAACAGAAAAAAAAGTGGTTAATTGCTATGCAGAAAGAGATAGATGCTCTTCAGAAAAACCACACTTATGATTTGGTGCTACTACCAAATGGAATAAAGGCCTTGAAGAACAAGTGGATTTTCAGGTTGAAGACTCAAGAATATTGTTCTCAACCAAAGTATAAAGCTATATTGGTTGTGAAAGGCTTTGGTCAAAAGAAAAGTATGGATTTTGAAGAGATTTTTTCTCCTGTTGTTAAAATGTCTTCTATTCGTATTGCTCTTAGTATTGCTACTAGCCAGGACTTGGAGGTTGAGCAGTTAGATGTGAAGACAGCTTTCCTTTACGGGGATTTGGAGGAGAAAATTTATATGGAGCAACCAGAAGGCTTCAAAGTCAAAGGTAAAGAGAACTTTGTCTGCAAATTAAAGAAGAACTTGTATCGGCTAAAGCAAGCTCCAAGACAGTGGTATAGAAAGTTTAATTCATTTATGATAGAAAATAGATAAAAAGAACGGTTTCAGATCATTGTGTGTACATCAAATAGTTTGGTGAGAATTTTATTATTCTCTTACTTTATGTTGATGACATGTATATTCTTAGAAAAAATATGTCTAAAATTAACAGATTGAAGAAGGAGCTAAGTGAGTCTTTTGCAATGAAGGACATGGGGCCACCAAAGCAAATACTAGGAATACAGATTTTCCGTGAGAGGAAAAATAAGAAGATTTGGTTGTCACAAGAGAAATACATCGAGAAGGTATTAGAAAGATTCAGTATGAGCAATGCAAAACCAGTTGGTTCTTCTCTTGCAAGTCACTTCAAGTTGTGCTCAGAATAGGGTCCGTCAAGTGATGAGGAGAAAAAGAAAATGCAAAAGGTTTCTTATGCTTCAGCAGTTGGAAATTTAATGTATGCAATGGTATGTACGAGGCCAGACATCGCATATGCAGTTGGTGTTACTAGCAGATTTCTTGCAAATCCAAGCAAAGAGCACTGGGCAGAAGTGAAGTGGATTTTTAGATATCTCAGAGGGAGCTCTAAGGTTTGTTTAAGCTTTGGAGGTGGACCGCATGTGTTAACAGGTTACACAGATGTAGATATAGCAAGAGATATAGATACGAGAAAGTCTACTTCAGGTTATATACTTACTTTTGCAGGGAGAGCTGTGTCATGGCAATCCAGGTTACAAAGGTGTATTGCTCTCTCCACCACAGAAGCAGAATATATTGCTGCTACAGAGGTATGCAAAGAAATGTTATGGATGAAAGAATTCTTACAAGAATTGGGGCTAAAATAGGAAAATTATATGGTGCATTGTGACAGCCAGAGTGTCATCCATTTGTGTAAGAACCCAATGTTTCATTCCAAGTCAAAGCATATAGATGTCAGATACCATTGGATTCGAAATGTATTTGAAAAGAAGCAGTTATAGCTTCAGAAAATTCACACAGATGACAACGGAGAAGACATGTTGACAAAGACTTTACCAAAAGAAAGACAAAAGATATGCCGACAGTTGGTTGACATGGCTTCACATTGAGGAGTCATGGGACAGCTTCCCTTATGGGCTGAAGGGGGAGGTTGTTGGGCTAACAGCCCATATTCAGCCCACAACCCACACCCCCTCTTAACCTAACCCTAGATCAATATAAGGAGGGTGTGGTGGCTGCATTTAGGCACAACGGAGGTGGCTGCGTTTTTGGGCAGAAAAGGGCAGCAACGTGAAGAGCTTTGCAGCAGCAAAGAGGAGAAGAAAAAGGTAGAAAAATAAGAGAAAGAAAGGAAAGAAAACAAGGACAACGCAGAGAGACTATTCTCAATCATCTAGTAGTGTTCTCATCTCAGGTTAGATCAAATCTATAGTAGACTCTTGCTGTGATTACTTAAGGAGGTTTTAAATATTGTGGACAGTGACGTGATCCTTATATCCCAGTTATTCTCTTGTGATTGTTGCTAGGGTTTAGGGCAAAAGATTGAGATTTGTATATTTATTATTCTCATAGATCATCTCTAGTTTGCCCCGTAGTTTTTACCCTTCATATTGGAGGGGTTTTCCATGTATATCTTGGTGTTCTATTTGATTGTGATTTCATTTAATTCCACTACATATCATGAACTGCTAGTATTTGTTCATATGCAAAAGTTATTCTGCTTTATATCCCCATCAGGGTCGACCCTCTTTATTTCTTTGCGCCGTCATTTATGAGCAAACTCATTAAAATTTTTATTGATTTCTTTCTCATATTATTTTTTTAAAGAATTTTCACACCAATTTTGTGTTGGTTTTACATTGGATACACATGGATGTTGATGCTACTCGAACTTTATTTTCATCATAAATCGCATTATTCGTTTTTAGTTTGACAAACATATATGCAAGAGGAATTCTTATTCAGAGTTGATTTGAGATGGAGCATCAAGTAAGGGCAGCTTGGGCTGTGAGCTTTTCTTTCTTTTTTTTTCCTTTACCAGACCAGGGTTGTGGGTAAAGAAATCGATTAAGCCTCCCCTTGAGTAGGCTCGTGGAGGGTTTTTTCACCCTAACTTTTCTGGTTAGGGTTTTTCCCTCCAACGAGGTTTTGCCTTGATCTATTATTCGATCGAGGATTTCCTCGGATTAAAAATTACATATTGCAAATAATATGGATCAAAAGAAATTCTATCATTTGAATAAAAATATTATGGATTCCAAATGCATTCATTATATAGAAATAAATATTTTTTAAACATATGAGATGTCTCAAGTATTTCGAGTCGACTTCTTAAAGAATGAAAAATGGCTTGAATATATGTAATAATATATTTATCATTTGAAAATTATTTTCTGTGATCTATGGCTATGGTTACTTCTAATTTGTACAAAAAAAAAACACAAATTCCTTATCCTACCAAAGCAAAATATTTTCTTACAATAAAAACTTTAACTATTATTTGGCGAAGCAAGTTTAAACTTTAATACTAATCTAAGATGCCATCCACCTTCAACAACATGATCATCTACCCATGAAGAATTAATAGTTTAAGTCAACTAAGAACTCTCATGCATACCTTGTGTATCCCATACCTATCCCGTGCTACTTGCGAATCCATTTTACATAACAAATATTCAATAGGAGAACGAGGAAAACTAAAAATTTAAGATAGACACGTCCGTCCATTAAACAAGAAAACCAACCACAACTATTTAATTTGGTAGAATAAGGTTACAACTTTGACAAGGAAATCATTCCCAAAGCAAAGTATGGGTTCCCCTTCATGTCACAGGCTTAGTTTGAATTTTCTAAGTCGTGAGGCACCCTTGCGGTAAAGACGCGAACATAGCTTGCGTTGCCTATGTAGCGAGGCACCCTTACGGCAAAGATGCTAACTTAGCTTGCATTGCCTAAGTCACCAATTTTTTAATAATTCACTCTATAAACAAATAAATTAGTTAATATCAATTATACCATTATATGATTTTGAAGAAATTATTTTCTCACTATTCAGACTAACTAAACTATCCTCATAATTTAACTACCAACAACTTAAAGAAAGGGCTATGACTATCTGAATTTATAAATCTCATATCTTAGTGTACGGAGGTGGTATTTTTTCAATTCCAAATATCACAAAATTATAAGAGAAATTTTTTAAAATATTTCAAAAGAACAAAGCCTAATCATATTCTTCAAGTGTCAATTCAACTCAAATAGAATCCCTTCTCAGAAAATTAGAGATTCTTACTACCTTAAATTTGGAAAGTAATAACTCTATGCACCAATCTCAGATTAAACATATACTCAAGCCTTTAGAATCATAAAATATTTATATATAACATAAACAAAAATTAAAGATAAATTTGAAGTCTAGATCACTCAAAAGTAGTTGAAAATATCAACCTATAATGTATAAAACTGAAACCCTAAGTATAGTAAGGGAAGATTTGGGTTTTTTCTTATCTCAATCTTCCTTAGAACTTGGGTTTCTTGACCACTGTAAGAAAAGTTGAGAGAATAGCTGAACAAAGAAAGAAAAGGTCATGAGTTATTAGGTTAGTAAAGAGAATGAGGTCAAATAAGGTAGAGGTGCTTAAAAGTTATCTTGAAATTAATGGTTCATTCCCATTTGACCTTATTTCATGGTTTTTTTTTCTTCATTTACTAATATAATTTTAATATTGTAGCAACTTCAATTGAGTTTAATTTAATTTGACAAGTATGATATTTTTGGTCTAAACTCATCTTTTTATCTCACTTAAGCATCTCAACATTTGGTGAAGGGCACAACATATATATCCTCGTATGTAGTTTGAAAATAAATCAGAAGAACTACATGATGCAAAATTAGAAGAAACTGAAGATCCTTTATCAATTGAAAATGGGAAAGAAATATCATCACGTGTGATGCATTTTTCTACGATTGAAGAAGTCAAGATCAAACAAGATTTAGACAATATGGATAATATTGATTTTATTAGTGCAGATGATTTTATTTTCATCGTAAGCGTAAAAGTCTTTGTTCAGCCTAAAAAAAAAAAAATTTTAAAGTCACTTATTAAAGATTCGAAAGTTGTCACAAATATGATTTCAAGATCATCATTATCTAATAACTAGTAGTTATAAGGATTGATGAATATTCTATGATTAAAAAAAAAAAGATAGATTTCTATACTAATGATTATGTTGATAAAATTCATTTCATATTTGGAGATTGGTTCAAGAAATCTGATAAGATTGGTTTAGACAAATCAGAGTTTTACAGTTGATCAAGATAGATAAGGTAGATCAAACATATGGTTGGGTATTATGGATTGCATGGCTTATAATTCCGAAAATCTAGAAAACACTAAACGCAACAACAACGAAGGAGATTACATCAAGTTTTAAGACTTTTAACAATATTTATTTTTATAAAGTTTAATTTAGGGGGGGCTATAGGAATATTAAATCAAACTTTATGATTAGATAGGATTTTAGTTTAGAAAGTCAAGTCAAGATAGGAGTTCGTATCATCGTTGAAGTCAAAGTCTTAAGGTTACCTCTCTATAAATAAGGACGCATGCAATGCTTTAGGAATACAACAAAGAGAAAAGATAAATTAAAGCAAAGACTTAGAGATTATGAGATATTATAAAGTTTTAATATTCAATATGAGCTTTTTGTTTCAAAGTCTCCTCTATTCTACTTGATTCTTTTTTATGATTTCTAACAAGTGAGAGAGTAGAGGGTGCCTAGTTTTATAGTGCTAGAATCTTACAGACATTATATTATAATAAGAATATCAATAGAATTATAAATAAATTATATATATTACCCTTACTTAGTGATATAATTTGTAATATCCATACTTCATAAATATGATAAATGATATTCTCATGTTTTCGACTTTTAAAGTTGAAGTATATCCTTTTCAAAATATTATTTTTTATGTTCTAGAAAATGTTTGTTGAGCATGCGTAAGAATCAATGTTTAGTTTAAGTATATTTATAACAAAAAAGGTTCTATTCAAGCTAAATTGACCCCCTTAGGGATATTATTAGGTATTATCTTTTTGATATATTTTAAAAGGTTCCCTCAAAATTTTGTAGGATTTAGAATTGAGTAAGTATCCCTTCTGTGCACTAAGATATAAGGTTTATAAGTTTAAATAGTTCTAACTCGGCTTCTGCATAACATAATATAGTTTAGTTTTATATGTCTCATAGGTTTCTATGAATATTTCATGATAATTCAAGATAATTTTGTTATTTAAAATAGTGAAGTAAATTTTTTTTCACTAAATTGTGTGATAGTTAGAGTGATACCAACTAGTTCTTTGATTATAGAGTGAATTGTAAAAAAAATTAATAGTAGAATTTAGATAAATTTATAGATTGAATATAATATATTTTATTTAGGATTTTATGAAAAAAATATTTAATTATTGTTATAAGTTATTATAAATCAATAGTTCAAGAGATAGGGTTTTTAATTAAAGTATCTCATGACCTTATGCTCCTAATTTTTAGGTGTATCACTCCCCAGCATAATTAAGCATCGAGGAATATGACATTTCACTAACATCCTTATTTTTTAGTTAAATTAGGTAAGCATAAGTTTAATTTATTGCATTATAGTGGTCTTATCATATTCGTAACATATTTTAAAAAAAATATATTTTTAATGACATAATTATCATTATCCAGACACGAGCTAAATATGAATTTCTTAATGATATAATTATCACTAGCCAGACATGAGCAAAATATAAATGTATATATTTTGTAAGCATAAAAAATATACGAATTTGAGATAAAAAGATATTGTATCTATGTATAACTAATGATATATGGTATGAAAGTGCATGTGTTTTCTATGACATGCGTTGTTAGAGTACATAGATATATTACGATATGTAATACATATATATGTTATGACATACGGTGTGGGAATCTACATATATATTAAGATATGCTGCGTGCGAGTGCACATATATATTATGATGTATTGTGTGCGAAAGTGCATACATATATTATGATATGTGGTATAGAAGTCTATGAATTTGCTATGTTTCTTTCATGTGCATTTAAGCATTTTTAATTATTTTGATATAGAATTTTACCTCTTTATTTTGCATATGATAAGTTAAAAGGTTATGCTTGATAAAGAAGTCATATGATGATGTGTTTACCTTTAAATATCTTTCGTCGATGAATTTAAAATCTTATATATGTAAAACGATATATGCTTAGCTAAGTAAAGATATAAAGGCTTCTACTTACTTTACAAGTAAAGATACTACTGATTTTTCACTATTGACCCTATGTTACTAGTGAAGATACTAGTATCCCATCCTAGTGATTGGGCCGGGAAGTGAGCACATGCGAGCAAATATGGACGATGAGCTGTAGATATTTGTATGTTTATAACTTTTAAACATGTTGTATGAGTGTGTTTTTCTTTTAGTAAAAGGTTCTGATTATGTGTATGCGTCAAAATCACTATGTACATTAGGAATCTTATCATTTTATTTAGTAAATTAGTATATTTTCATTTAAAGATTATCTATTCTTTCTTTACACTCCTAACGATAACAGTAAGAGAATTCGAGAGTAACATCCTATTTTACTCATGCATGTAGGGTTTAGGTGAGCTTCAGAATAAAATGTTATTGGATGTTGATGTCTTGGGAGATGAAGTGTGATTGCTGAGTCGACTGACATGGATGTCCTAGGGCACGATAAAATATATGTCTTGAGGTTGTAGCCATTAAAGACATACTCTATATGGCACTTGATGATCTAGTTACGGAGAGAATTCTTCCTAAGATGATAGCTTATCTTCTCTACCCGAAAGAAACTAAAAACATAAGATAAGAGGTTAGAAAAACTAGGAAAACTTTAGATAAGTGGAAGAAGCTAACCAACCATACGAAGAAGATAAAAGTTGGTAGGCCACCGAGCTTGACCACTCGGCATCAATCTGATCCTTTGAGATTAATAAAAAATTAAAAGAGCCATGAGACATATATCTTGTCGACGAATTTGGCGTGATGCATGTTTAGATTCTGCGGCTCGTTATCATGACTGCTTTCTTTCCTATGCTAATGGGTGCAATCTAAAGCTGGTGGGCTGATTCATCAAGCACGAATCTGAAAGATTACATGACGTGGCTTACATCGGGCCTCACCGCATGCTCTCTCGATCGCGCGCTTTCTATGCAGAAGGCGGTCAAGAACGAAACCGCTCTTCTCCCGCCCCATCTTCTCCCCCACGAAGGCTATTTATCCTCTCTAGGAAGTCTGTCTTCTCCCGCTCGTCTCCCTCTTGGTCTTCGACTTCTTTCGGCGAAGGTTATTTCTCGTTGGGCGGCGGAAGGCGATCAAGAACCAAGCCTGTCTTCTGCCCCGCTCGTCTCCCTCTTCGTCTTCTCCCGACCAAGGTTGTTTCTCCTTCTCTCGCGCGCAAGTTGGCCGGCGGAATTCGATCAAGAAGGATCAACAATGAAGCTCTCCGTTCTCCCTGCTCATCTCCCTCTTTGGCTTCGTCTTCGTCTTCTTTTGCCTGCGCCTGCAAGCCTCCTCCGCTGCCTCCTCCGGATCCCTGTCCGAGTGCGATGGCGGCCATGCTAATGGGTCCCATCTAAAGCTGGTGGGATAATTCATCAGGCACGAATCTCAAAGATAACATGACGTAGCTTCTTACATAGGGCCTCACCGCACGCTCTCTCACTCGCACGCTTTCTATACGGAAGGCGGTCAAGAACGAAACCGCTAACCTCCCCCACGACAGCTATATATCCTCTCTCTCTCTGGCGGAAGGTGATCAAGAAGGAAGTCTGTCTTCTCTCGGCGACGATTATTTCTCCTCTCTCGCTCTCCTCTGTCAATCTCGTTGGCTGGCGAAAGGCGATCAAGAACCTAGCCCGTCTTCTCCCCCGCTCGTCTTCGTCTTCTCCCTGCCGAGGTTGTTTCTCCTTCTCTCGCGTGCGCGTTGGCCGGCGGAATTGGATCAAGAATGAAGCTCTCCTTCTCCCCGCTCGTCTCCCTCTTCGGCTTCGTCTTCCAATGCCTGCGCCTGCAAGCCTGCTCCACTAGAATGCTTCCTCCTCCGGATCCCTGTCTGAGTGCGATGGCGGCCATGCGATTTTGCTTGCCCCACTTGGCGAAGTCGCCTCCTCTGTTCTGGCACGCCTACCCTGCCCCGACCTTACAATGCTGCGCGGCCTTCTCCGCCGCCATCGAAGGTCCCGAGGCCGCCTGCCTATGCCTTCTGGTCCATCAGAAAGCATTCTTGGGGAAGCCGATCGACGCTTCACGCCTCTTCTCCCTCCCCGCCGCCTGCGGGAACCCGGTCGACGCCTTCGCCACTGAGATCTGCCAAGATTCTGCTCCTCTTGCATCTCCGACTCCTCCCGCTGCCGCTCCGGCCTCCCGTTTTAACCTCAGGTTAACATTAACAATTTATTTGCCCGCATCTGTAGTTGTCATTCTTGTTTTGGCGATATTGATTGCTCGTTTCTGGAACTCTTGTGCCGAATTGTTTGTGTGCTTTCGGGTTGATTCTAAATCTTGATTCTTGGATTCTAGATTCTGCATGGGTTCTTTAATTCGCTACTACACTAGTTTCTTGGTTCCTTCTTTCTTCCGTTTGTTTTTTCAGTTGCATGCATAATCGTCTTCTTTGCTCATGATGTTTCTTTGTTCATGGTATTCGGCTGCATGATCTCGTTGGACACACTCTCTTCATACATTCTAGAGTTTGCATCGTGTCTTGGTTTTCTCGGAGTTTATTGTAGCCATATTAGAAATTTCTAAATGAGTAACTTCTTCGGCGTAATCATTCAGGAGGACCACAATCGATATATCATCGGGTCGACCCTCTTTATTTCTTTGCGCCGTCATTTATGAGCAAACTCATTATAATTTTCATTGATTTCTTTCTCATATTATTTTTTTGAAGAATTATCATACCAGTTTTGTGTTGGTTTTACATTGGATACACATGGATGTTGATGCTACTTGAACTTTATTTTCATCGTAAATCGCATTATTTGTTTTGAGTTTGACAAACATATATGCAAGTGGAATTCTTTTTTGGAGTTGATTTGAGATGGAGCATCAAGGGCCTAGCTCGGGCTGTGAGCTTTTCTTTCTTTTTTTTTCCTTTACCAGACCCGGGTTGTGGGTAAAGAAATCGGTTGAGCCTCCCCTTGAGTAGGCTCACGGAGGGTTTTTTCACCCTAACTTTTCTGGTTAGGGTTTTTCCCTCCAACGAGGTTTTGCCTTGATCTATTATTCAATCGAGGATTTCCTCGGTTTAAAAATTGCATATTGCAAATAATATGGATCGAAAGAAATTCTATCATTTGAATACAAATATTGTGGCTTCCTAATGCATTCATTATATAGAAATAAATATTTTCTAAACATATGAGATGTCTAAAGTATTTAGAGTCGGCTTCTTAAAGCATGAAAAATGGCTTGAATATATGTAATAATATATTTATCATTTGAAAATTATTTTCTGTGATCTATGGCTATGGTTACTTCTAATTTGTACAAAAAAAAAATACAAATTCCTTATCCTACCAAAGCAAAATATTTTCATGCAACAATAACTTTAACTATTATTTGGCGAAGTAAGTTTAAACTTTAATACTAATCTAAGATGCCATCCACCTTCAACAACATAATCATCTACCCATGAAGAATTAATTGTTAAAGTCAACTAAGAACTCTCATGCATACCTTGTGTATCCCATACCTATCCAGTGCTACTTGTGCATCCATTTTACATGACAAACTTTCAACAGGAGAACGACGAAAACTAAAAATTTAAGATAGACACGTCCGTCTGTTAAACAATAAAATCAACCACAACTATTTAATTTGGTAGAATAAGGTTACAACTTTGACAAGCAAATCATTCCCTAAGAAAAGTATGTGTTCTCCTCTATAGAGAGAAAAGTATGTGTTCTCCTCAATTGATAAATCATATTATAATTATAATATCTGACCAATGTAAAACATAAACATAACATGTCAAAAATTTATACACAAAATATGCCCACATGTCATCATCCATATCTATACTATCTTGGACTTGCATGTACTCACTTCTCTACCCAATAACTTGGAAGGAATTTTAGTATCCTTACTTACAAATTAGGGTTTATAGTGAGTAATCACTCAATAAGCATAAGTCTATATAGCCTTATTCAAGTGAGTATGTATCATATCATATATGTACAATATTTCAAGATCATTGACATAAGACACTTAACGATAGACATCACATCATGTGACATATACAACATGCATAACCCTACAACATAGTATATGCACAATAAGGAGGTAAAATTTTATGTTAAAATAATTCAAATACTTATTCACACATGTAGGAAATATAGCAAATCCATATATTTCTACACCTCAAATTATAACATACATGGGCACTCCCACACCATACATTATTGTAATAATATATACGAGCACTCTTACATCACACGTCATTATATATACGAGCAGTCTCACACTGCACTGTCACGGACTTAGCTGGTTTTGCCTAAGTCGTGCGGCACCCTTGCGTGTCCGTCCGCAAAGGTCAGCCTCCCATTGTCCCTTAGGACCAACAAAAGAGAGAACGGGTTAGGGAGAATGCCTCAATCGGGATCCACAAGCAAACATCTCCGAAAAACACTTCATAGACAATGCAAATTACAAACAGACTTTACAAGCTCTGAATAGTTGCACAACAAAGGGTAAAATGGTCTATTACAGATCGAAAATCTCTCGCACGTGTCCACATGACATAACCTTTATTTACAAGCCTAAAGAGGCCACCAACCCAACTAAAATAGGACTATTAAGCCTTCGGCCGTCCCTCTACATGCTGTACAAGGCATGAACATGCCAAAAGACACGGACATACATAAGCATTACATCAAACATTATGTTTAGAAGTTTGTCCGTGACATTCTCCCCCACTTATTCCTTCGACGTCCTCGTTGAAGCCTTTGTCGACACTACAACTCCTCGCCTTTGCTGAGTCTTCAATCTTCTGCTCCAGCTACAATGCGCCTCTTGGCTCCTAGCTGCTCTCCGCTGCTATTTTTGAGTAGTCGAACCTTTGATCTGCCATGTTGCTTCAACTCACCAATGACTCTGACTCTGGTGTGGGGTTGGCTGAGTTATGTTGATCCTTGTTGATTCCTGCGGATCCCCCAAATGAAGGAAAAGACCATCCTTACTGCGCCAGTCTCTCACAATGCCTCATGCTGCTTGAATTGGGTGGATGCTTATTAGAGCTTTAATGAGCATCGTCTCGCAAACTTCTACAGTTTTGGGTCCTTCCTCCACAAAATTTGCTCATTGACTCTTCTTTCACTTAGTTGTCACATCCAAGTAGGTTCGCATCACTTCCGCTTTCGATTAGCATTTCGTTGGGAAATGAAGCAAACAATCTACTTTCAGTAACACTGATCACCGTTGGTGAGGATTTGACAACTATTGTCTTCCATTATCTTCGAAGGGTCTTTGAACATATGCAGAGCTCCTCTGCTGGATAGATAAGAGAATTGGGGTACTCGGTTTCGCTCATTCTCTTAAGGGTTGAGAAGGCAAAGGTTACTTGACTTCGCCCGCCTCCTCCAGGTTGTACTCCATGCATCGAGCTGGTTACTGGCCTTCGCTTGCTCTTTGCTCACACTTCTGCTCTTTGCACTCCTTGCGTTGAGTTAGTTACTGTGATTCACCTTCTCAATGGCATCGAACTTCTGGAATGCAAGAAGTTTTCACCCCAACTTGGAGTAATTTTCTCATAGGTTTGGTCGCCTCTGGGATTGTACCATCTTCTCCATCAACCCTACCGCCTACTCCACTGAGTAGCAAAGGTACAGCACCGCGTACTGCCTGCTTCGTTCCTTGGTTATGCACTCTTGCATGACCCAAAGTCCTTCACTTTCGGCTATCTTGATGAGAAGCTCATTGACACCGGTCTTACGAAGTTCCTCGGCCTCTGTCCTATAGCCTTGTCTCGGTACTTGGAGATTGCCTCTGCATGCTCCAACTCCTCGGCCCCTTTCACGACCAAGCGCTCTCCCTCCATGAGAGCAAGGGATCAATGACTTTCACGGAAGTCCCGCCTCTGCGGTACCATAGCGCTGCCATACCCATGGCCCTACTATCCGTCACCTCGCATCTGCATCCCTTTTCTTCACGATCAGTAGATATGTCTCCGTGGCACTCCTCTAAGTCCACCTCCATTCTAACTGATGCTTGATTTTGGGTAGCTAAGTCCCTCTGGACTCGTCGTCGCTTCCTCGCCCCTTTCGACCCTCTGCTTCAACACCTCTGTGTTCTCCAAGCAGTATGTTTGGTCGATGGAAAGATAGATTGCAACTCCCATGCATGGCCTCTGCCATCACGTTGTAGGGTTTGCACCAATTCTGTTCTCCTTAGCTTCCTTGGTAGCAACGTTCGCTTACTCGACCTTGTCCTCTGACTTGTCGGGCTCCCTTAAGTGAATATGAGCTCTAGAGCAGTCCAACTCTCCAGTTGCTTCAATCATACCTCTGCATGATCAAGTCCCTCCCATAGAACTCACTGGTACTTGTATTCGAACTTTTCCCTTGGTGGAACACAGCCCCCATATGCTAATGACCAAGATTTTCATCCGATACAAAATTCGATACACGCGTGGAAGACCCGCCTCTGCGGTACCATGGCCTTCACTCCTTGAATCCATAGCCCTTCTTGCCGTCGTGTTGTTCACCGAAGTGGAGCTTCCAGTAGTTCCCGATCATACCTCCGTATGATCTAGTCCCTCACGGGACTATGTCGTGTGTATCGCATTGCCACGAACTGTTCCACCACTATCCGCTGCACCATGTCGCCTCCTGGTGACATCTCCATTGCATTCTGATCCTTGTGGAATAAACTCGAATTGTGAACCCTCCATGTGTGGCCTCTGCCAATACATCGCAGGGTCTCTTCCACCTTCGATTTTGTTCGCTCCTTTGGCAATCAACCTTCATCCACCCACTCTTGGGTTACACCTAGATGAAGCACCGCTCTAGGACAGTCCGTCGCCTAGTAGCTCCCAATGTCCACCCACTTCACTATAGTTTGTGCACCATTGTCTGGATCCTAGGTCTCTGCCCCTACTAGCACAATCTTCGCTGCGCACCGCTTCCTTCATGGCAACTTGAATGGCAACACTATGGCATATTCTTCAAGAGTACCCACTTCTGAGTCCTCTTGCCCCGTGCTAAGGCCTTCTGAACCCAATTTCGCCTCCGCAAATTGAGTCGCCTTAGTTCCTCCATCAAATGCTTCTTCGAGATAAGGTGCATGTACCCAGAAGCTCCCTTCATCTTTGGCACCATTCAAGATGAGTCCGCTCCGTCAGAATGAAGGACCTATGGAACAACATGATCCTACTCTTGCCTCTGCAAGAGTTCATGTCCTTGACCTCTGTCTAAGGAAAGCACTATGCCTTTGCTCCATGTTCCAACTTCTATGCTGGCTCCCTTCATGTGGCTTGAGTACTTCGCCAAGTTACACCCAAGTTGCTCCGCTCCTCGTTTTTGCGTTGAGTTGATGGTGGCTCTCGTGCCCACCATTCCACGAGTCAACCCTCCCTTGAGTCTGATCTCCATATCGACTCCAAGTGTGCCATCATTTAAGTTGCTTTGGGTCGCTCCCCCACTTGATCTCGCAATGCATCCACCAATGCATTCTCTCAAGCGAGATCATGCGACGACTCCTCGCCGCTTGCTCAATCCTTTGAGCTTCGTGGAGTCGTTTGTTGAGGTACTCCTCCTTAACTTGTGAGGTCTATCTCACATGATTCTCCCTCTAGAGAGCTGGGACTTATCCCTCCTAGATAACTGTCCCACTGGAGCAACATCTCTCTTCGTTTCGGAGACCACCATCCCCTTGGACTACTCCGATCTGCTGAACAAACTGTGCATTGTTCTGCCTCCTACAAACGCACTTGCTAGATTGCAACTCTACGTCAATACAGCCCCCGCTGCACCACTCAAGGCCTAGCAACATGCTGAACTCGTTGCACACTTCAGCCTCCTACGGACGTATCCTTCCTATGCCGAAGAGAAAGTTTCAATGCTCCATGGCACCGAGTTTCGGTTGCCTTAGGATGGCCACGAACATTCCATCGTCCGCATACAAGCCCATGCATGAGTACCGAATTCTTTGAGTTAGCAATTCCCCTCACCTCTGTGAGCTTTACACAACTTTTTCGATCGCTGAGCAACTCATTCCACCTTGCATGGTCTCATCCTTTACCAAGCGCCTCGCTTGCCTTGAGCACCATCAAGTATAGTTGTCAACGTTGAGGCATAGCTCAAACTCAACCATCCCAACCTTTGTGCGCTCCGCATTCTTCCAAGCTTGCTTGTTCTCGTGGTGCCTATTGCGCGAAGGGTTGGCCATTCCTCTGAATACCAATGTCAGATGCCCGCTCCTCCGAGCGACTCCTTTTCCCTACATCTCCATGCCCATTTTTCCCCCAAACAGTCGCGCGTGTGCTAACTGCCCTCAACGCAACCCCGCTAGGTCCCCCACGTTTGCATGCTAAGTGTTTCTATGAGTGCTTGTCCTGCTCTGATACCATCTGTCACGGACTTAGCTGGTTTTGCCTAAGTTGTGCGGCACCCTTGCGTGTCCGTCCGCAAAGGTCAGCCTCCCCGAAGCCTCCCATTGTCCCTTAGGACCAACAAAAGAGAGAACGGGTTAGGGAGAATGCCTCAATCGGGATCCACAAGCAAACATCTCCGAAAAACACTTCATAGACAATGCAAATTACAAACAGACTTTACAAGCTCTGAACAGTTACACAACAAAGGGTAAAATGGTTCATTATAGACCGAAAATCTCTCGCACGTGTCCACATGACACAACCTTTATTTACAAGCCTAAAGAGGCCACCAACCCAACTAAAATGGGACTATTAAGCCTTCGGTCGTCCCTCTACATGCTGTACAAGGCATGAACATGCCAAAAGACACGGACATACATAAGAATTACATCAAACATCTTGTTTAGAAGTTTGTTCGTGACAGCACGTCATAATATATATATATATATATATATATATATATATATATATATATATATATATATATATATATATATATATATATATATATATATATATATATATATATATATATATATATATATATATATATATATATATATATATATATATATATATATATATATATATATATATACTCCTACACTACACATAATATCATATATGTGCATTATACGTCATAACATATCAATGCACTCCTACAATATATATTATGGAAAACACATGTACTTTCACATCACACATCATAATATATACATATACACAAGATATTTTTATCATAATTAATATATTTTTATGCTTACAAAATTTATACATTAACATTTAGCTCATGATGATCTTATCGATCGAAACGTGCTTTCTAAAATATGTTATGTATATGATAATTTATACGATCACTGTTTTATATCGAATTAAACATATACTTACCTGATTGAACTCAAAAATAAAGATGCCTTTGAAAGATCATGTTTATTATTGATCGAGTATGTCAGAGAGTGATACACTTATCAAATTAGGATCCTATATAAAGACATGAGATGTCTTAATTAAGAACTATACCTCTTGAATTAGTGTTTTATGATAATTCATAGCAATAATTCATAAAAACATATTTGATAAAATCACTTATAAAATAAAATATTCTTAATCTAAAAATTCATTTAAATTTTATCATCAATTTTTTAATAATTCACTCTATAAACATCATATGTTTATGAAGAATTTGTTTTCTCACTATTCGGACTAACTAAACTATCCTCATAATTTAACTACCAACAACTTAAAGAAAGGGCTATGACTATCTGAATTTATAAATCTCATATCTTAGTGTACGGAGGTGGTATTTTTTCAATTCCAAATATCACAAAATTATAAGAGAAAATTTTTAAAATATTTCAAAAGAACAAAGCCTAATCATATTCTTCAAGGGTCAATTCAACTCGAATAGAATCCATTCTCAGAAAATTAGAGATTCTAACTATCTTAAATTTGGAAAGTAATAACTCTATGCACCAATCTCAGATTAAACATATACTCAAGCCTTTAGAATCATAAACTATTTATATAAAATATATCAAAAAATTAAAGATAAATTTGAAGTCTAGATTACTCAAAAGCAGTTGAATAATCAACCTATAATGTATAAAACTGAAACCCTAAGTATAGTAAGGGAAGATTTGGGGTTTTTCTTATCTCAATCTTCCTTAGAACTTGGGTTTCTTGACCACCTTAAGAAAAGTTGAGAGAATAGCAGAAGAAAGAAAGAAAAGGTCATGAGTTATTAGGTTAGTAAAGAGAATGAGGTCAAATAAGGTAGAGGTGCTTAAAAGTTATCTTGAAGTTAATGGTTCAATCCCATTTGACCTTATTTCATGGTTTTTTTTTTCATTTACTAGTATCATTTTAATATTGTAGAAACTTCAATTGAGTTTAATTTAATTTGACAAAGATGATATTGTTGGTCTAAAATCATCTTTTTATCTCACTTAAGCATCTTAACATTTGGTATAATACTCCTATTTGATTTTCGTCGCCATTAATTTTTTTATTACTCCATCCATACCTAAGTAGCTTATGATAAATAATGTTTAAAAGTTAAACTTTCTAATGTTAATCATAGTCAAATGAATTTAAGCCTTGAGATTCACTAAAAGCCAATTAAAATTCAACCACCACTTCTAGTCACAATTTGCATGATTATTACCATAACATATTCTTGTATTCAAGTCCGCTAGTATAGTTTGACTTGTTATACTATACTTAACATAAATACTAATGCTTATGCATTCTCAATCAATATTTCATAAAATTCTAAGAATGATATTTTTTGAAAATATGTACTTCAAACTAAAAAGTCGAAAATATGAGCATGTCATTTATAAATTTTATGAAGCATAGATATCACAAACAATATCACTAAGTGAGGGTAACATATATATATTATTTGTGCTTCTATTAACATACTAGTAATAGTTCAAAGTGTATGAGAATCAGACACTGAATATATTTCATCCGGTACAGTTTGAAAATAAATCAGAAGAAGTATATGATGCAAAATTAGAATAAACTGAAGGGCACAACATATATATTCTCGTATGTTGTTTGAAAATAAATCAGAATAACTACATTATTCAAAATTAGAAGAAACTGAAGATCCTTTATCAATTGAAAATGGGAAAGAAATATCATCAAGTGTGATGCATTTTTCTACGATTGAAGAAGTCAAGATCAAACAAGATTTAGACAATATGGATAATATTGATTTTATTAGTGCAGATGATTTTATTTTCATTGTAACCGTAAAAGTCTTTGTTCAGCCTAAAGAAAAAAAAAATTTTAAGTCGCTTATTAAAGATTCGAAAGATGTCACAAATATGATTTCAAGATCATCATTATCAAATAACTAGTAGTTATAAGGACTGATGAATATTCTATGATAAAAAAAATAGATTTCTATACTAATGATTATGTTGATCAAATTGATTTCATATTTGGAGATTGGTTCAAGAAATCTGATAAGATTGGTTTAGACAAATCAGAGGTTTACAATTGATCAAGATAGATAAGGTAGATCAATATATCATCGGGGCTGTTGGGCTGATAGCCCATATTCAAACCATGTGGGCTTTATCAGCCCACAGCCCCCACCCTATCTTAACCTAACCCTAGATCAATATAAGGGGGGTGTGGTGGCTGCATTTAGGCACAACAGAGGTGGCTGCGTTTTTGGGCAGAAAAAGGCAGCAACATGGAGAGCTTTGCAGTAGCAAAGAGGAGAAGAAAAAGGCAGAAAAACAAGAGAAAGAAAGGGAAGAAAACAAGTACAACGTAGAGAGACTGTTCTCAATCATCTAGCAGTGTTCTCATCTCAGGTTAGATCAAATCTACAGTAGACTCTTACTGTGATTACTTGGGGAGGTATTAGATATTGTGAACAGTGACGTGATCCTTGTATCCTAGTTATTCTCTTATCGTCGTTATTAGGGTTTAGGGCAAGAGATTGAGATTTGTATATTCATTATTCTCATAGTGGATTATCTCTAGTTTGCCCCGTGGTTTTTCCCCTTCATATTGGAGGGGTTTTCCACATATATCTTGGTATATTATTTGATTATGATTTCATTTAATTTCGCTGCTTATCATGGCCTGCTAGTATTTGTTCATATACAAAAGTTATTCCGCTTTATATCCCAATTAACTAGTATTAGAGCAAGGGTTTTGGTTTTAATTTTTGTATTTGAACATGGAGGCCAGTAGTGTTTCTCGCATGATTAGTTTAAATGAAAACAATTGGATGATATGGAAACCAAGAATGGAAGATCTCTTGTATTGCAAAGATTTGTATGGACCTTTGTAGGGGGATAGTGCAAAACCCACAACTATGACAGATGATGAGTGGAAGAGGTTAGATCGAAAAACAATTGGGTTTATTCGACAGTGGCTTGATGATAGTGTCTTTTTCCATGTTTCTACTGAAATTTCTACATATTCTCTTTAGAAAAAGTTGGAAAGTCTCTATGAAAGAAAAACAACTGGCAACAAAGCTTTTTTTATTAGAAAACTTGTGAACCTAAAATATAGAGAGGGTGCTTCTATTGTTGAGCATTTGAATGAAATGCAAAGTATTACTAACCAGTTATCCTCTATGAAAATATCTCTTGATGATGAGTTGTAGGGATTGTTACTTCTCAGTTAATTACCAGAAAATTGGGAGACACTAGTGGTTTCCCTCAGTAATTCTGCGTCAGATGGTGTTATCAGTATGAGTCAAGTAACAAGAAGTTTGTTGAATGAGTAGTTGAGAAGAAAGAGTTCAGCAACATCTCAGAATGATTCACAGGCAATTATCTCAGAGAACAGAGGAAGGTCAAAGTCTAGAAATAGTTCACGCATGAGTAGGAACAAGTGAAGATCAAGAAAAGATATTGTTTGTTATAACTATGGTGAGAAAGGACATTACAAGAACCAATGTAAGCAACCTAAGAAGAGCAAGAAAAATGGAAAAGAAGTGGAGTCTATAGAGTCAAAAGATAATATCACAGCTACAGTGCAAGGTGGTGATTGACACAGGTGCTTCTTATCATGCTATACCACGGAGGGAGTTTTTTGCTACATACAGGTCTGGAAATCTTGGTGTTGTCAAGATGGGCAACTATGGCACAGCAGACATCATAGGCATAGGTGATATCCATTTAAAGACCAACCTTGGCTGTAAGTTGGTGCTTAAGGATGTAAGGCTTGTGGTTGACTTGAGGCTGAATTTAATTTCAGTTGGAAGGCTAGATGATGAAAACTATGATAGCAGGTTTCATAGAGGGCAATGAAAACTCAGTAAGGGTTCTCTTGTTATAACTAATGGAAAGAAATGTTATACTTTGTACACGTTGGAGGCTAAAGCTTATGGTGAGCAGTTAAATACTACAGATAAAGACTTCAGTATGGAGTTGTGGCATAGGCGACTAGGACACATGAGCGAGAAGGGACTGCAAGCTCTTTCTAAGAGAGAGGTTTTGCCAGACCTCAGAGGTATAAATATGAACCCTTGTATTGATTGTTTAGCAGGTAAACAATATAGAGTTTCATTTGTTAGTCCTACTTTGTGTAGAAAAATGCATACCTTAGACCGTGTTTATACAGATGTATATGGTCCTTTGAGGACAAAAACTCCTGATGGATTTGTTGATGTTCTTGGTATAAGTGGTGCACTTTATTTTGTCACTTTTATAGATGATTTTTCCAAGAAAGTTTGGGCTTATGTTTTGAAGACCAAAGATCAGGTTATTAATATCTTTAAAGAGTTTCAGGCCAGGGTTGAAAGGGAGACAGAAAGACAATTTAAATTCATAAGATCATATAATGGTGGTGAGTATACATGATTATATAATGATTATTGCAGGTCACATGGGATCCAACATGAGATGACAGTTCCTGGTACACCTCAGCATAATGCTATTGCAGAGAGGATGAACCGCACCATTATGGAAAAGTTCAGATGTATGCTTTCACAGGCCAAGCTACCCAAAAGGTTTTGGGATGAGACTTTGAGGACTACAGTTGATGTGATCAACTTATCACCATGCACAACCCTAAATGGTGATGTTGCAGAGCATGTATGGTCAGGGAAAGATATTTCCTACAGGCATTTGAGAGTGTTTGGTTGTCATGCATTTGCATATATTCCAGACAATGAGAGATCCAAGCTGGATGGTAGGTCTAAAGAATATATTTTTCTTGGCTACTCATATGATTATTTTGGTTACAGGCTTTGGGATCCAGAAAAGCAGAAGGTCTTTAGAAGCAGAGACGTAGTCTTCTTTGAGGATCAAACTTTTGAAGATTTAAAGAAGAAGGCACCAGCCAATACTTCTGCAGAAGGATTAGCAGATTATGACCCAATTACTCCTCCAGTATATCAGGGTGATGGGGGAGATGTGCAGGAAGATAGTGTAGAGCCTGATGTTAATCTACCTACAGGACATGTTGAGCAAGAAGAAGTTGGAGAGCAACTTCCCGCAGATCCTCAGTTGAGAAGATCTTCTAGACAACGTCAACCTTCCAAAAGATACTCTACAGATGAGTATGTGATGCTTACTGATACAGGTGAACTAGAGAGTTACCAGGAAGCAATTGAAATTGAGCAGAAAGAGATGGATGCTCTTCAGAAGAACCACACTTATGATTTGGTGCTACTACCAAATGGAATAAAGGCCTTGAAGAACAAGTGGGTTTTCAGGTTGAAGACTCAAGAATATTGTTCTCAACCAAAGTACAAAGCTAGATTGGTTGTGAAAGGCTTTGGTCAAAAGAAAAGTATTGACTTTGAAGAGATTTTTTCTCCTATTGTTAAAATGTCTTCTATTCGTGTTGCTCTTAGTATTGCTGCTAGCTAGGACTTGGAGGTTGAGCAGTTAGATGTGAAAATAGCTTTCCTTCACAGGTATTTGGAGGAGAAAATTTATATGAAGCAACTAGAAGGCTTCAAAGTCAAATGTAAAGAAAACTTTGTCTGCAAATTGAAGAAGAGCTTGTATGGGCTAAAGGAAGCTCCAAGACAATGATATAGAAAGTTTGATTCATTTATGACAGAAAATGGATACAAAAGAACAGTTTCATATCATTGTATGTACGTCAAATGGTTTGGTGAGAATTTTATTATTCTTTTACTTTATGTTGATAACATGCTTATTCTTGGAAAAGATATATCTAAAATTGATAGATTGAAGAAAAAGCTAAGTGAGTCTTTTGCAATGAAGGACATGGGGCCAGCAAAGCAAATACTGGGTATACAGATTTCCCGTGACAGGAAAAATAAGAAGATTTGGTTGTCATAAGAGAAATACATCGAGAAGGTATTGGAAAGATTCAGTATGAGCAATGCAAAACCAGTTGATTCTCCTCTTGTAGGTCACTTCAAGTTGTGCTCAAAACAGAGTCCGTCAAGTGATGAGGAGAAAGAGAAAATGCAAAAGGTTCCTTATGCTTCAGTAGTTGGAAATTTAATGTATGCAATGGTATGTACGAGACCAGACATCGCATATGCAGTTGGTGTTACTAGCAGATTTCTTGCAAATCCAAGCAAAGAGCACTGGGCAGTAGTGAAGTGGATTTTTAGATATCTCAGAGGGAGCTCTAAGTTTTGTTTAAGCTTTGGAGGTGGACCGCATGTGTTAACATGTTACATAGATGTAGATATGGTAAGAGATATGAATACGAGAAAGTCTACTTCAGGTTATGTACTTACTTTTGTAGGGGGAGCTGTGTCATGGCAATGCAGGTTACAAAGGTGTATTGCTCTCTCCACCACAGAAGCAGAATATATTGCTACTATAGAGGTATGCAAAGAAATGTTATAGATAAAAGAATTCTTACAAGAATTGGGGCCGAAATAGAAAAATTATATGGTGCATTGTGAGAGCTAGAGTGTCATTCATTTGTGTAAGAACCCAATGTTTCATTCCAAGTCAAAGCATATAGATGTCAGATACCACTAGATTCGAAATGTATTTGAAGAAAAGCAGTTACAGCTTCAAAAAATTCACACAGATGACAACGGAGTAGACATGTTGACAAAGACTTTACCAAAAGAAAGACAGGAGATATGCCGACAACCGGTCGGCATGGCTTCATATTGAGGAGTCATGAGACAGCCTCCCTTATGGGCTGAAGGGGGAGGTTGTTAGGTTGACAGCCCATGTGGGTTTATCAGCCCACAGCCCACACCCCCTCTTAACCTAACCCTAGATCAATATAAGGGGGGTGTGGTGACTGCATTTAGGAACAACGGAGGTGGCTGTGTTTTTGGACAGAAAATGGCAGCAATGTGGAGAGCTTTGGAGTAGCAAAGAGGAGAAGAAAAAGGAAGAAAAACAAGAGAAAGAAAGGGAAGAAAACAAGGACAACGCAGAGAGACTATTCTCAATCATCTAGTAGTATTCTCATCTCAAGCTAGATCAAATCTATAGTAGACTCTGTTAGGATCGAGAGCACTAAGAGGGGGGGGGGGTGAATTAGTGCAGCGGAAATCTTACAGCGATTAAAAACCAAAAGCTGCGTTCGTTCAAAAACTATTATGATGCAAAAGCAAATTCTCAGTTTGTATCTAAGTGCAGTTTGCGTCTAAGCGCAGATTGCGTCTAAGCGCAGTTTTGCGTCTAAGCGCAGTTTACGTCTAAACTCAGATTTACGTCTAAACGCTGTTTTACGTCTAAACGCAGATTTACGTCTAAACGCAGATTTACGTCTAAACGCAGTTTTACGTCTAGACGCAGATTTACGTCTAAACTTTGAAACTTGTTTGTATACTTGCAGAAGGCAGTATGCAGTTGAAATCAAGACGTAAACGTGAACTGAGATCTGATGATTGAGCGAGGAAAGCCGATTTACGTCTGAATGCAGTTTTACGTCTAAATGCTGAAACTCGTTCGTAAAATCGTAGAGGAAAGTTTGCAGTTATCAATAGGATCAAAATGTAAGTGTAAACTGCAAAGAAGCTCGTTCGTAAAAGCACGGAAGACAGTTCTGCAAAATCAAACGTAAACGTAAACAGTAATGTATGAAAATACGAATTTACGTCTGAATGCAGATTCGGAAGAACAGCACTTAGAACTTGTTCGTGAAAGCGCAGAGAGCAGTAGTAATGAAGGAGGTTTGCAGTAATGATAAAGTGCTCGAAAATAAACGCAAACCAGAGATTTAGAGTGGTTCGGTCAGCCTTGACCTACTCCACTTTTGGCTTCCTCCACCGACGAGGTTGCCGACGTCAACTAGGTGCCTTCCTTCAATGGGCGAAGGCTAACTGCCCTTTTACAGTTTCTCTCCTTTTGACAGGCTCAGGAGACAACCTTTACAGATCCTTTCTCTCCTCTCTTTACAACTCAAAACTTGAAGAACAGAAGGAGGAGAACTTTAGGACTTTACACAAATTTGAGCTCTTAGAATCACTGAAAAGATCAAGAATTCGGTGTGGATCTGTATCTTTTCAGTGCTGAATGGGTGGGGTATTTATAGGCCCCAACCCAATTCAAACTTCGAGCTCAAAACGATCAAATCGATCAAATCCCAGAATTCTGGGATCAGGCGGTTGCACCTCTTGACTGGAGAGGTGGCACCGCCTGGCAGAGCTCGAAGACTGAGCTCAGGCGATTGCTTCTCTCTGCCAGAGCTCGAAGACTGAGCTCGATGGTTCCATCACCTGGCAGAGCTCGAAGACTGAGCTTGGTGGTTGCATCACCTGGCAGAGCTCGAAACTGAGCTCGGTGGTTGCATCACCTGGCAGAGCTCCAAACTGAGCTCAGGCTGATGCACCTCTCTGCCAGAGCTCGAAGACTGAGCTTGGTGATTGCATCACCTGGCAGTGCTCGAGACTGAGCTCAGGCTGATGCACCTCTCTGCCAGAGCTCGAAGACTGAGCTCGGTGGTTGCATCGCCTGGCAGAGCTCGAAACTTGAGCTCCGGCGGTGCTACCTCTTGACAGAGGAGGTTGCACCTCTTGGCTGGGGCGGTTGCACCTCCCAGCCTCGCAGCCCTGGCGGTTGCACCTCCTGGCTGGGGCGGTTGCACCTCCCAACCTCACAGCCCTGGGCGGTGCTACCTCCAACCCTGGCGGTGGCACCTCTTCACTATTCCAGCTCACTTGGTTTGGCTCCAAACTTGGTCCAAACCAGTCCGAACTTGGGCCTAATTGGCCCCTACTTGGGTTATAGGATTAACACCTAATCCTAACCCTAATTAACGTGCTAACTATGAATTTAAAGACATTTTCTAAGCTATTACAAAGTCCGCAAGTCAAGACTTCTTCTAGCGAGCTTCCGGCAAACTTCCGGCGGTCTTCCGATGAACTCTCGGAAACCATTCTGCGGACTCTCGGCAAGCTCCTAGACTTCACGATTTGTTCTTAGCGAGTTCCAACGAGCTTCTTCGGCAAGCTCCGATCTTTCTCGGCGAGCTCCGCGAACTCCCAACGAATCTTCGGACTTCCGTCGAACTCTCGAACTCGCAACAAATCCTTCGCGCTTGACTCCGACACTTTGTTTCGCTTTATGTCTTCATCGTTATCATAGTTAATCCTGCACAATTAAAACAAAACTTCGATCGAGACAATTAATACTAAGCATTAATCATGTTGTCCGACATGTCATTGGTCCCTCGACGCTTCGTCCGATTCTTCGGCACATCGTCCTTTCCTACAGCCTATTGCCCAATCGGCCAGTTGACTCCGCAACTCCGATATCCTTGGCACAATACCCGCTCTTCTTGGCCCGATGCCCGAGTCCACGGCCCGAAGCCTTCTGTCGATACGTCGACCGATCCACCGGCCCGACGTCCAATCTTCTGACATGTTCCTCCGGCACAACATGATTTTCCTGCTTTAATTGTCTCATCCTGATCAAAGCATCCTGCGTCACGCAAAACGCAGATTAAATCATAAACATATATCAAGTAGTTTCATCATCAAAATACGAGATTCAACAATCTCCCCCTTTTTGATGATGACAACCACTTGATGACGGAGTTAAACTTAACTCCCGGAGTTTAAACAAACTCCCCCTATCAATATGCCATATTGATAGAAACTTGAATTCAAACTGAATTCAAGTCATTGCAATATTCATCATGGATACTTGCAATACGTCAACATGAACATATGCATAAACTTATGCATCACATGTCATGTCATCAACATACTTTCATCAACATACTTCTCCCCCTTTGTCATCAACAAAAAGGAGAAGTACTACAATCAAGTGTGTGTGATATTGGTTCAACTCATTGCATGAAAAACATAGTATCAAGTTTTATCATCATGCAATTTTGCTAGAAAATATAGCAAGTGTTGATTCATGCTTAGAATATTCAAGCTATCAAGTTTTAGATATGCAAGTTTTATAGCATACAAGATAGCACTTGGTATGAAAATTAGAGATGTTCAAGATAGCAAGTTCTACATCATGCAAGCTAGCAAATTAGAGATGTTCAAGAAGGCAACTCTTGCTTCTTGAAATATGAAAATTTCGTCCACTTTGCTAGATGCGCAAGTTAGCATGTTTTGCTTCTTGAGATAGGCAAGATAGCACCTTTGCTTCTTTTGAGATAGCAACTTTTCGCTTCTCTTTAGACTACAAGCTAGCAATTTTTACGATATACAAGTTTCGCAATATACAAGCTAGCAAAAACTTCGAAAGCAAATGCAAGATAACTTTCTTGTGTAGGCTCATGATTATTGCTTCCTATTGTAATGTGCAGGTTGCAAGTCTTGCTTCTTGAGATATTCAAGATAGTGATTTTCAAGAAGACAATTTTTGCTTCTTGAAATAAGCAAGTTAGCAATCAAGTTTTTGCATCTTCTTGACTTGTGCAAGCTAGCTATCTCCCCCTTTGTCATTGTCAAAAAGGAAGAATACAGTTTTGTAGTTCTTTTTCCTTTTACAACGATTTCAAAATCATGACAAAGGATGAATAATCAAGTTATGAATGTCAAGACAATTTTTCATCATGAATATTTTATCATTGCATGCATCGTTATCATAGGTTGAAGTATTACATGCATAATTTCATATCACCATTCATAATTACATTAATATTTCAATATAGCAATTTCTTCTCAAAGTGTGTAACTTAGCACTCATAGCATTTTAAATCATGATTTACATCATATGCAACACATCACATCATAATTAGAAAGCACAAGTATTGCATACATAATTGCACATCATAAATGTTTCATATCATGATGGTATCAATTTTGTCAAATTATATCCTACCATGCATGATCAAAACTTCTCCCCATTTTATCAATGAAAACAAGAAGAAAGTAGGGGGTAGAGCATAAAAGTGTTAAATATTTCAATCATTTCAAGGCATCATAGATCAAGTTATGATTCGTGATTCATCATAAAGCAAGTTAGTTTTGAATCATCACATAAGGCATTTATGGAATTTTTGAAACATAGGAGAATGATTAATTTAAGCATGTAATGTTTCAATCAAAATCAAGTCATGAATACCAATACTTTCATATTGTGAGTATCAATTCATGAATACCAAAAGATATTATTTGTGATTTCAATTTTGCAAGATCATGACTATGATTTAGACATAACTTATTCAAATCAAATCGTCAACTTGAAACTCATAATCAAGTCATTAAAATTAATTTCGAAATTCACAAAATATCATGAAATCAAAAGACAAGTTGCATTTTGAAGAACTCCTTTTTGATAAATGTAGGGAGCATAATGAACGATCTTGATTTATAAAGAGCTTCATGTTATAATGATCAAGATCATGATTTTAATAATTATTCTCTTTAGCAAAGAATCACAAAAGCACTTTATTTTTGCATAAGAAATCTCATTGTATTATGATTTATAAATTCTTTTTCTGCACATGAATCATAGGAGATATGTATGTGAAACAAATCTTTGCAAGCAAAGACACTATCATTCATATTTCAAGATGGAATTTATAAGCAGGAATCATTTCATCAAATCCATTTTAGAAAAATATTTTTCATAAGTGTATGAGAAAATCCGATTGTTATGATACCAATTGTTAAGTGAATCCGAAAATGAAATTAGTACTTTCATGCATTCAGACATGATTTTTGCTATAGATTTTGAATTTAAATCATGAAGATCAAACAAGCTCATGATCATGAATAACTTAAAATCTCATGCATAAAATTGTTAATCATTGTATCATAACCATTTAATACTATTATGCATTACTTTAAATCAAGCGTGATTTCATTTAACAATGTTAATCAAACATGATACACATTATTACTTATTAACCATGATTTCATATTTTCAATCAAAATAATTTTGTTTGTTTATCATAAAATATGCAATATTATCATTTTCGAAATTACTAGCATGATCATAATTTTGTAATTTTTTTTTTTTTTTTTTAACATGTAATTTTCAAGAAAATTAATTCTAAACTAAAAAAGAAAACTACATCATGAAAGCATCAAGTAATTTCAAAATAAACCAAAGGCATTACCTCAACGTTGTAGGCTGTTAAGGCGTAGTTTGCCGCCTCGCTTTTGTTGATTTTTTCTTCGTCTTCGGAGGAGCTCGATTCATCCCAATTTTTGTTCTTCTTCTTGCGTTTAAAGCAAGTAGTTCCATTCTTTTTGCTTTTTAATTTTCGTTTCATTTGTAGTTTAAGTTCACCATCACTTGAGCTTATGCTCGAGTGGTCTTCAAATGTTCTATGTCCCAAATCCTTCCTGTTCTTTGGAGGGTTGTTTTGTTCATCATTGTCCTCATCACTTGAGTCATCGCTCAAGTGGCATTCATTTGTCCAGAGTTCCAAATCCTTCCTGTTCTTTGGAAGGTGATTGTGTTCAACATGTTCATCATGTGCATTGTGCACCATTTCATACGTCATCAATGAACCAATTAGTTCTTCAAGTGGTAAGTTGTTTAGGTTTTTAGCTTCTTGAATAGCAGTTACTTTTGAATCCCAAGTTTTAGAAAGTGAGCGCAAGACTTTGTTAACGAGTTCAAAATCCGAAAAGCTTTTACCAAGTGATTTTAAACCATTGACGACATCCGTAAAACGGGTGTACATGTCAACAACGGTTTCGCTTGGTTTCATATGAAAAAGCTCGAAATCATGTAGTAAAATATTAACTTTCGAGTCTTTGACTCTACTAGTTCCTTCATGCGTGATTTCAAGAGTGCGCCAAATATCGAAAGCCGTTTCGCACAAAGAAACCCGATTGAACTCATTTTTGTCCAAAGCGCAAAATAAGGCATTCATAGCCTTTGCGTTTAAAGAAAAATACTTCTTCTCCAAATCCGACCATTCGTTCGTCGGTTTAGAGGGAAGTTGAAAACTGTTTTCAACAATATTCCATAAATCCAGATTCAGAGAAATCAAGAAAACTCTCATTCGAGTTTTCCAATAAGTGTAGTCCAATCCGTTAAAGAACGGTGGACGAACAACCGATAAGCCCTCTTGAAGAGCCATTTCTCTCGGGTGTAAATCCGAAATGAGAAATACCCTGCTCTGATACCAATTGTTAGGATCGAGAGCACTAAGAGGGGGGGGGGGTGAATTAGTGCAGCGGAAATCTTACAGCGATTAAAAACCAAAAGCTGCGTTCGTTCAAAAACTATTATGATGCAAAAGCAAATTCTCAGTTTGTATCTAAGTGCAGTTTGCGTCTAAGCGCAGATTGCGTCTAAGCGCAGTTTTGCGTCTAAGCGCAGTTTACGTCTAAACTCAGATTTACGTCTAAACGCTGTTTTACGTCTAAACGCAGATTTACGTCTAAACGCAGATTTACGTCTAAACGCAGTTTTACGTCTAGACGCAGATTTACGTCTAAACTTTGAAACTTGTTTGTATACTTGCAGAAGGTAGTATGCAGTTGAAATCAAGACGTAAACGTGAACTGAGATCTGATGATTGAGCGAGGAAAGCCGATTTACGTCTGAATGCAGTTTTACGTCTAAATGCTGAAACTCGTTCGTAAAATCGTAGAGGAAAGTTTGCAGTTATCAATAGGATCAAAATGTAAGTGTAAACTGCAAAGAAGCTCGTTCGTAAAAGCACGGAAGACAGTTCTGCAAAATCAAACGTAAACGTAAACAGTAATGTATGAAAATACGAATTTACGTCTGAATGCAGATTCGGAAGAACAGCACTTAGAACTTGTTCGTGAAAGCGCAGAGAGCAGTAGTAATGAAGGAGGTTTGCAGTAATGATAAAGTGCTCGAAAATAAACGCAAACCAGAGATTTAGAGTGGTTCGGTCAGCCTTGACCTACTCCACTTTTGGCTTCCTCCACCGACGAGGTTGCCGACGTCAACTAGGTGCCTTCCTTCAATGGGCGAAGGCTAACTGCCCTTTTACAGTTTCTCTCCTTTTGACAGGCTCAGGAGACAACCTTTACAGATCCTTTCTCTCCTCTCTTTACAACTCAAAACTTGAAGAACAGAAGGAGGAGAACTTTAGGACTTTACACAAATTTGAGCTCTTAGAATCACTGAAAAGATCAAGAATTCGGTGTGGATCTGTATCTTTTCAGTGCTGAATGGGTGGGGTATTTATAGGCCCCAACCCAATTCAAACTTCGAGCTCAAAACGATCAAATCGATCAAATCCCAGAATTCTGGGATCAGGCGGTTGCACCTCTTGACTGGAGAGGTGGCACCGCCTGGCAGAGCTCGAAGACTGAGCTCAGGCGATTGCTTCTCTCTGCCAGAGCTCGAAGACTGAGCTCGATGGTTCCATCACCTGGCAGAGCTCGAAGACTGAGCTTGGTGGTTGCATCACCTGGCAGAGCTCGAAACTGAGCTCGGTGGTTGCATCACCTGGCAGAGCTCCAAACTGAGCTCAGGCTGATGCACCTCTCTGCCAGAGCTCGAAGACTGAGCTTGGTGATTGCATCACCTGGCAGTGCTCGAGACTGAGCTCAGGCTGATGCACCTCTCTGCCAGAGCTCGAAGACTGAGCTCGGTGGTTGCATCGCCTGGCAGAGCTCGAAACTTGAGCTCCGGCGGTGCTACCTCTTGACAGAGGAGGTTGCACCTCTTGGCTGGGGCGGTTGCACCTCCCAGCCTCGCAGCCCTGGCGGTTGCACCTCCTGGCTGGGGCGGTTGCACCTCCCAACCTCACAGCCCTGGGCGGTGCTACCTCCAACCCTGGCGGTGGCACCTCTTCACTATTCCAGCTCACTTGGTTTGGCTCCAAACTTGGTCCAAACCAGTCCGAACTTGGGCCTAATTGGCCCCTACTTGGGTTATAGGATTAACACCTAATCCTAACCCTAATTAACGTGCTAACTATGAATTTAAAGACATTTTCTAAGCTATTACAAAGTCCGCAAGTCAAGACTTCTTCTAGCGAGCTTCCGGCAAACTTCCGGCGGTCTTCCGATGAACTCTCGGAAACCATTCTGCGGACTCTCGGCAAGCTCCTAGACTTCACGATTTGTTCTTAGCGAGTTCCAACGAGCTTCTTCGGCAAGCTCCGATCTTTCTCGGCGAGCTCCGCGAACTCCCAACGAATCTTCGGACTTCCGTCGAACTCTCGAACTCGCAACAAATCCTTCGCGCTTGACTCCGACACTTTGTTTCGCTTTATGTCTTCATCGTTATCATAGTTAATCCTGCACAATTAAAACAAAACTTCGATCGAGACAATTAATACTAAGCATTAATCATGTTGTCCGACATGTCATTGGTCCCTCGACGCTTCGTCCGATTCTTCGGCACATCGTCCTTTCCTACAGCCTATTGCCCAATCGGCCAGTTGACTCCGCAACTCCGATATCCTTGGCACAATACCCGCTCTTCTTGGCCCGATGCCCGAGTCCACGGCCCGAAGCCTTCTGTCGATACGTCGACCGATCCACCGGCCCGACGTCCAATCTTCTGACATGTTCCTCCGGCACAACATGATTTTCCTGCTTTAATTGTCTCATCCTGATCAAAGCATCCTGCGTCACGCAAAACGCAGATTAAATCATAAACATATATCAAGTAGTTTCATCATCAAAATACGAGATTCAACAGACTCTTGCTGTGATTACTTGGGGAGGTTTTAGATATTGTGGACAGTGACGTGATCCTTATATCCCAATTATTCTCTTGTGATTGTCGCTAGGGTTTAGGGCAAGAGATTGAGATTTGTATATTTATTATTCTCATAGTGGATTATCTCTAGTTTGCCCCGTAGTTTTTACCCTTCATATTAGAGGGGTTTTTCACGTATATCTTGGTGTTCTATTTGATTGTGATTTCATTTAATTCCGTTGCATATCATGACCTGCTAGTATTTGTTCATATACAAAAGTTATTCCGCTTTATAACCCCATCAGGATCGACCCTCTTTATTTCTTTGCGCCGTCATTTATAAGCAAACTCATTATAGTTTTCATTGATTTCTTTCTCATATTATTTTTTTGAAGAATTATCATACCAATTTTGTGTTGGTTTTACATTGGATACACATGGATGTTGATGCTACTCGAACTTTATTTTCATCATAAATCGCATTATTCGTTTTGAGTTTGACAAACATATATGCAAGTGGAATTCTTATTCAGAGTCGATTTGAGATGGAGCATCATGTAAGGGCCTAGCTCTGGTTGTGAGCTTTTCTTTCTTTTTTTCTTTACTAGACCCAGGTTGTGGGTAAAGAAATCAATTGAGCCTCCCCTTGAGTAGGCTCATGGAGGGTTTTTTCACCCTAACTTTTCTGGTTAGGGTTTTTCCCTCCAACGAGGTTTTGCCTTGATCTATTATTCGATCGAGGATTTCCTCGGATTAAAAATTGCATATGGCAAATAATATGGATCGAAAGAAATTCTATCATTTGAATACAAATATTGTGGATTCCAAATGTATTCATTATATAGAAATAAATATTTTCTAAACATATGGGATGTCTAAAGTATTTAGAGTCGACTTCTTAAAGCATGAAAAATGACTTGAATATATGTAATAATATATTTATCATTTGAAAATTATTTTCTGTGATCTATGGCTATGGTTACTTCTAATTTGTACAAAAAAAAAAAAAACAAATTCCTTATCCTACCAAAGTAAAATATTTTCGTGCAACAATAACTTTAACTATTATTTGGTGAAGCAATTTTAAACTTTAATACTAATCTAAGATGCCATCCACCTTCAACAACATGATCATCTACCCATGAAGAATTAATTGTTAAAGTAAACTAAGAACTCTCATGCATACCTTGTGTATCCCATACCTATCCAGTGCTACTTGCGCATCCATTTTACATGACAAACTTTCAACAGGAAAACGACGAAAACTAAAAATTTAAGATAGACACGTCCGTCTGTTAAACAATAAAATCAACCACAACTATTTAATTTGGTAGAATAAGGTTACAACTTTGACAAGCAAATCATTCCCTAAGAAAATTATGTGTTCTCCTCTATAGAGAGAAAAGTATGTGTTCTCCTCAATTGATAAATCATATTATAATTATAATATCTGACCAATGTAAAACACAAACATAACATGTCAAAAATTTATACACAAAATATGCCCACATGTCATCATCCATATCTATACTATCTTGGGCTTGCATATACTCACTTCTCTACCCAATAACTTGGGAGCAATTTTAGTATCCTTACTTACAAATTAGGGTTTATAGTGAGTAATCACTCAATAAGCATAAATCTATATAGCCTTATTCAAGTGAGTATGTATCATATCATATATACAATATTTCAAGATCATTGACATAAGGCACTTAACGATAGACATCACATCATGTGACGTATACAGCATGCATAACCGTACAGCATAGTATATGCACAATAAGGAGGTAAAATTTTATGTTAAAATAATTTAAATACTTATTCGCACATGTAGGAAATATAGCATGGGCACTCTCACACCATACATTATCGTAATAATATATACGAGTACTCCTACATCACATGTCATAATATATACGAGTAGTCTCACACCGCATGTCATAATATATATATATATATATATATATACTCCTACACTACACATAATATCATATATGTGCATTATACGTCATAACATATCAATGCACTCCTACAAAATATATTATGGAAAACACATGTACTTTCACATCACAGATCATAATATATACATATACACAAGATATTTTTATCATAATTAATATATTTTTATGCTTACAAAATTTATACATTAACATTTAGCTCGTGATGATCTTATCGATCGAAACATGCTTTCTAAAATATGTTATGTATATGATAATTTATACGATCACTGTTTTATAGTGAATTAAACATATACTTACTTGATTGAACTCAAAAATAAAGATGCCTTTGAAAGATCATGTTTCTTATTGATCGAGTATGTCGGAGAGTGATACACTTATCAAATTAGGATCCTATATAAAGACATGAGATGTCTTAATTAAGAACTATACCTCTTGAATTAGTGTTTTATGATAATTCATAGCAATAATTCATAAACACATTTTTGATAAAATCTCTTATAAAATAAAATATTCTTAATCTAAAAATTCATTTAAATTTTATCATCAATTTTTTAATAATTCACTCTATAAACATCGTATGATTATGAAGAATTTGTTTTCTCACTATTCGGACTGACTAAACTATCCTCATAATTTAACTACCAACAACTTAAAGAAAGGGCTATGACTATCTGAATTTATAAATCTCATATCTTAGTGTACGGAGGTGGTATTTTTTCAATTCCAAATATCACAAAATTATAAGAGAAAATTTTTAAAATATTTCAAAAGAACAAAGCCTAATCATATTCTTCAAGGGTCAATTCAACTCGAATAGAATCCATTCTCAGAAAATTAGAGAAGAGATTCTAACTATCTTAAATTTGGAAAGTAATAACTCTATGCACCAATCTCAGATTAAACATATACTCAAGCCTTTAGAATCATAAACTATTTATATAAAATATATCAAAAAATTAAAGATAAATTTGAAGTCTAGATTACTCAAAAGCAGTTGAATAATCAACCTATAATGTATAAAACTGAAACCCTAAGTATAGAAAGGAAAGATTTGGGGTTTTTCTTATCTCAATCTTCCTTAGAACTTGGGTTTCTTGACCACCTTAAGAAAAGTTGAGAGAATAGCCGAAGAAAAAAAGAAAATGTCATGAGTTATTAGGTTAGTAAAGAGAATGAGGTCAAATAAGGTAGAGGTGCTTAAAAGTTATCTTGAAGTTAATGGTTCAATCCCATTTGACCTTATTTCATGGTTTTTTTTTTTCATTTACTAGTATCATTTTAATATTGTAGAAACTTCAATTGAGTTTAATTTAATTTGACAAAGATGATATTTTTGGTTAAAATCATCTTTTTATCTCACTTAAGCATCTCAACATTTGGTATAATACTCCTATTTGATTTTCGTCGCCATTAATTTTTTTATTACTCCATCCATACCTAAGTAGCTTATGATAAATAATGTTTAAAAGTTAAACTTTCTAATATTAATCATAATCAAATGAATTTAAGCCTTGAGATTCACTAAAAGCCGATTAAAATTCAACCACCACTTCTAGTCACAATTTGCATGATTATTACCATAACATATTCTCGTATTCAAGTCCGCTAGTATAGTTTGACTTGTTATACTATACTTAACATAAATACTAATGCTTATGCATTCTCAATCAATATTTCATAAAATTCTAAGAATGATATTTTTTTAAAATATGTACTTCAAACTAAAAAGCCGAAAATATGAGCATGTCATTTATAAATTTTATGAAGCATAGATATCACAAACAATATCACTAAGTGAGGGTAACATATACATATTATTTGTGCTTCTATTAGCATACTAGTAATAGTTCAAAGTGTATGAGAATCAGACACTGAATATATTTCATCCTATACAGTTTGAAAATAAATCAGAAGAAGTATATGATGCAAAATTAGAATAAACTGAAGGGCACAACATATATATCCTCGTATGTTGTTTGAAAATAAATCAGAATAACTACATTATTCAAAATTAGAAGAAACTGAAGATCCTTTATCAATTGAAAATGGGAAAGAAATATCATCAAGTGTGATGCATTTTTCTACGATTGAAGAAGTCAAGATCAAACAAGATTTAGACAATATGGATAATATTGATTTTATTAGTGCAGATGATTTTATTTTCATCGTAAGCATAAAAGTCTTTGTTCAGCCTAAAGAGAAATTTTTTTTTTAAGTCGCTTATTAAAGATTCGAAAGATGTCACAAATATGATTCCAAGATCATCATTATCAAATAACTAGTAGTTATAAGGACAGATGAATATTCTATGATAAAAAAAAATAGATTTCTATACTAATGATTATGTTGATCAAATTGATTTCATATTTGGAGATTGGTTCAAGAAATCTGATACGATTGGTTTAGACAAATCAGAGTTTTACAATTGATCAAGATAGATAAGGTAGATCAATATATCATCGGGTCTGTTGGGCTGATAGCCCATATTCAGCCCATGTGGGCTTTATCAGCCCACAGCCCCCACCCATTCTTAACCTAACCCTAGATCAATATAAGGGGGGTGTGGTGGCTGCATTTAGGCACAACGGAGGTGGCTGCGTTTTTGGGCAGAAAAGGGCAGCAACGTTGAGAGCTTTGCAGTAGCAAAGAGGAGAAGAAAAAGGCAGAAAAACAAGAGAAAGAAAGGGAAGAAAACAAGTATAACGTAGAGAGACTGTTCTCAATCATCTAGCAGTGTTCTCATCTCAAGTTAGATCAAATCTACAGTAGACTCTTACTGTGATTACTTGGGGAGGTATTAGATATTGTGGACAGTGACGTGATCCTTGTATCCCAGTTATTCTCTTATCGTCGTTATTAGGGTTTAGGGCAAGAGATTGAGATTTATATATTCATTATTCTCATTGTGGATTATCTCTAGTTTGCCCCGTGGTTTTTCCCCTTCATATTGGAGGGGTTTTCCACGTATATCTTGGTGTTCTATTTGATTATGATTTCATTTAATTCCGCTGCATATCATGGCCTGCTAGTATTTGTTCATATACAAAAGTTATTCCGCTTTATATCCCCATTAACTAGTATTAGAGCAAGGGTTTTGGTTTTAATTTTTGTATTTGAACATGGAGGCCAGTAGTGTTTCTCGCATGATTAGTTTAAATGGAAACAATTGGATGATATGGAAACCAAGAATGGAAGATCTCTTGTATTGCAAAGATTTGTATGGACCTTTGTAGGGGGATAGTGCAAAACCCACAACTATGACAGATGATGAGTGGAAGAGGTTAGATCGAAAAACAATTGGGTTTATTCGACAGTGGCTTGATGATAGTGTCTTTTTCCATGTTTCTACTGAAATTTCTACATATTCTCTTTAGAAAAAGTTGGAAAGTCTCTATGAAAGAAAAACAACTGGCAACAAAGCTTTTTTTATTAGAAAACTTGTGAACCTAAAATATAGAGAGGGTGCTTCTATTGTTGAGCATTTGAATGAAATGCAAAGTATTACTAACCAGTTATCCTCTATGAAAATATCTCTTGATGATGAGTTGAAGGGATTTTTACTTCTCAGTTTATTACCAGAAAATTGGGAGACACTAGTGGTTTCCCTCAGTAATTCTGCGTCAGATGGTGTTATCACTATAAGTCAAGTAACAAGCAGTTTGTTGAATGAGGAGTTGAGAAGAAAGAGTTCAGCAACATCTCAGAATGATTCACAGGCAATTATCTCAGAGAACAGAGGAAGGTCAAAGTCTAGAAATAGTTCACGCATGAGTAGGAACAAGTGAAGATCAAGAAAAGATATTGTTTGTTATAACTATAGTGAGAAAGGACATTACAAGAACCAATGTAAGCAACCTAAAGCAAGAAAAAGGGAAAAGGAGTGGAGTCTATAGAGTCAAAAGAAAATATCACAGCTATAGTGCAAGGTGGTGATTATTTGATTTTGTCTCATTCAGATGATATTTTTTCTTGTATGTGTCAGGATCTTGAGTGGGTGATTGACACAGGTGCTTCTTATCATGCTATACCACAGAGGGAGTTTTTTGCTACATATAGGTCTGGAAATTTTGGTGTTGTCAAGATGGGCAACTATGGCACAGCAGACATCATAGGCATAGGTGATATCCATTTAAAGACCAACCTTGGCTGTAAGTTGGTGGTTAAGGAAGTAAGGCATGTGGTTGACTTGAGGCTGAATTTAATTTCAGTTGATAGGCTAGATGATGAAAACTATGATAGCAGGTTTCACAGAGGGCAATGAAAACTCACTAAGGGTTCTCTAGTTATAGCTAATGGAAAGAAATGTTATACTTTATACAGGTTGCATGCTAAAGCTTATGGTGAGCAGTTAAATACTACAGAAAAAGACTTCAGCATAGAGTTGTGGCATAGGCGACTAGGACACATGAGCGAGAAGGGACTGCAAGCTCTTTCTAAGAGAGAGGTATTGCCAGACCTCAGAGGTATACATCTGAACCCTTGTATTGATTGTTTAGCAGGTAAACAACATAGAGTTTCATTTGCTAGTCCTGCTTTATGTAGAAAAATGCATGCCTTAGTCTATGTTTATACAGATGTATGTGGTCTTTTGAGAACAAAAACTCCTAGTGGATTTGTTGATGTTCTTGGTATATGTGGTGCACTTTATTTTGTCACTTTTATAGATGATTTTTCCAGGAAAGTTTGGGCCTATGCTTTGAAGACCAAAGATCAAGTTATTAATGTCTTCAAAGAGTTCCATGCCAGGGTTGAAAGGGAGACAGAAAGGCAATTGAAATGCATAAGATCAGATAATGGTGGTGAGTATACATGATTATATAATGATTATTGTAGGTCACATGGGATCCAACATGAGATGGCAGTTCCTGGTACACCTCAACATAATGCTATTGCAGAGAGGATGAACCGCACCATCATGGAAAAGATCAGATGTATGCTTTCACAGGCCAAGCTACCCAAAAGGTTTTGGGATGAGGCTTTGAGGACTACAGTTGACGTGATCAACTTATCACCATGCACAACCCTAAATGGTGATGTTGCAGAGCATGTATGGTCAGGGAAAGATATTTCCTACAAGCATTTGAGAGTGTTTGGTTGTTATGCATTTGCATATATTCCAGACAATGAGAGATCAAAGCTGGATGGTAGGTCTAAAGAATATATTTTTCTTGGCTACTCATATGATTATTTTGGTTACAGGATTTGGGATCCAGAAAAGCAGAAGATGTTTAGAAGCAGAGACGTAGTCTTCTTTGAGGATCAAACTTTTGAAGATTTGAAGAAGAAGGCACCAGTCAATACTTCTGCAGAAGGATTAGCAGATTATGACCCAATTACTCCTCCAGTATATCACGGTGATGGGGGAGATGTGCAGGAAGATAGTGTAGAGCCTGATGTTAATCTACCTACAGGACATGTTGAGCAAGAAGAAATTGGAGAGCAACTTTCCGCAGAACCTCAGTTGAGAAGATCTTCTAGACAACGTCAACCTTCCAAAAGATACTCTACAGATGAGTATATGATGCTTACTGATACAGGTGAACTAGAGAGTTACCAAGAAGCAGTTGAAAGTGAGCAGAAAGAGAAGTGGTTAATTGCTATGCAGAAAGAGATGTATGCTCTTCAGAAGAACACACTTATGATTTGGTGCTACTACCAAATGGAATAAAGGCTTTGAAGAACAAGTGGGTTTTCAGGTTGAAGACTTAAGAATATTGTTCTCAACCAAAGTACAAAGCTAGATTGGTTGTGAAAGGCTTTGGTCAAAAGAAAAGTATTGACTTTGAAGAGATTTTTTCTCCTTTGTTAAAATGTCTTCTATTCGTGTTGCTCTTAGTATTACTGCTAGCCAGGACTAGGAGGTTGAGCAGTTAGATGTGAAGACTGCTTTCCTTCATGGGGATTTAGAGGAGGAAATTTATATGGAGCAACCAGAAGGCTTCAAAGTCAAAGGTAAAGAGAACTTTGTCTACAAATTGAAGAAGAGCTTGTATGGGCTAAAGCAAGCTCTAAGACAATAGTATAGAAAGTTTGATTCATTTATGATAGAAAATGGATACAAAAGAACAGTTTCAGATCATTGTGTGTACATCAAATGGTTTAGTGAGAATTTAATTATTCTCTTACTTTATGTTGATAACATGCTTATTCTTGGAAAAGATATATCTAAAATTGATAGATTGAAGAAAGAGCTAAGTGAGTCTTTTACAATGAAGGACATGGGGCCAGCAAAGCAAATACTAGGAATATAGATTTTCCGTGACAGGAAAAATAAGAATATTTGGTTGTCACAAGAGAAATACATCGAGAAGGTATTGGAAAGATTCATTATGAGCAATGCAAAACCAGTTGGTTCTCCTCTTGCAGGTCACTTCAGTAGTCTGAAATTTAATGTATGCAATGGTATGTACGAGGCCAAACATCGCATATGCAGTTGGTGTTACTATCAGGTTTCTTGCAAATCTAAGCAAAGAGCACTGGGCAACAGTGAAGTGGATTTTTAGATATCTCAGAGGGAGCTCTAAGGTTTGTTTATGCTTTGGAGGTGGACCGCATGTGTTAACAAGTTACACAGATGCAGATATGGTAAGAGATATAGATACGAGAAAGTCTACTTCAGGTTATGTACTTACTTTTGTAGGGGGAGCTGTGTCATGACAATCCAAGTTACAAAGGTATATTGCTCTCTCCACCACAGAAGCAGAATATATTGCTGCTACAGATGTATGCAAAGAAATGATATGGATGAAAGAATTCTTAAAAGAATTGGGGCTGAAACAGAAAAATTATATGGTGCATTGTGATAGCCAAAGTGTCATCCATTTGTGTAAGAACCCAATGTTTCATTCCAAGTCAAAGCATATAGATGTCAGATACCACTGGATTCGATATGTATTCGAAGAGAAGCAGTTGCAGCTTTAGAAAATTCACACAGATGATAACGGAGAAGACATGTTGACAAAGACATTATCAAAAGAAAGATAGGAGATATGCCAACAGCTGGTCGGCATGACTTCACATTGAGGAGTCATGTGACAGCTTCCCTTATGGGCTAAAGGGGGAGGTTGTTGGGCTGACAGCCCATATTCAGCCCATGTGGGCTTTATCAGCCTACAGCCCACACCCTCTCTTAACATAACCCTAGATCAATATAAGGGGGGTGTGGTGGCTTCGTTTTTGGGCAGAAAAGGGCAGCAACGTGGAGAGTTTTGCAGCAGCAAATAGGAGAAGAAAAAGGTAGAAAAACAAGAGAAAGAAAGGGAAGAAAATAAGGACAACGCAAAGAGACTATTCTCAATCATCTAGTAGTGTTCTCACCTCCGGTTAGATCAAATCTATAGTAGACTCTTGCTGTGATTACTTGGGGAGGTTTTAGATATTGTGGACAGTGATGTGATCCTTGTATCCCATTTATTCTCTTGTGATTGTTGCTAGGGCTTAGGGCAAAAGATTGAGATTTGTATATTTATTATTCTCATAGTGGATTAACTCTAGTTTGACTCGTAGTTTTTACCCTTCATATTGGAGGGGTTTTCCACGTATATCTTGATGTTCTAGTTGATTGTGATTTCATTTAATTTCACTGCATATCATGACTTGCTAGTATTTGTTCATATACAAAAGTTATTCCGCTTTATATCGCCATCAGAGTCGACCCTCTTTATTTCTTTGCGCTGTCATTTATGAGCAAACTCATTATAATTTTCATTGATTTCTTTCTCATATTATTTTTTTGAAGAATTTTCATACCAATTTTGTGTTGGTTTTACATTGGATACACATGGATGTTGATGCTACTCGAACTTTATTTTCATCGTAAATCGCATTATTTGTTTTGAGTTTGACAAACATATATGCAAGAGGAATTCTTATTCAGAGATGATTTGAGATGGAGCATCAAGTAAGGGCCTAGCTCGGACTATGAGCTTTTCTTTCTTTTTTTTCCTTTACCAGACCTGGGTTGTGGGTAAAGAAATCGATTAAGCCTCCCCTTAAGTAGGCTCATGGAGGGTTTTTTCACCCTAACTTTTCTGGTTAGGGTTTTTCCCGCCAACGAGGTTTTCCCTTGATCTATTATTCGATCGAAGATTTCCTCGGATTAAAAATTACATATTACAAATAATATGGATCAAAAGAAATTCTATCATTTGAATAAAAATATTGTGGATTCCAAATGCATTCATTATATAGAAATAAATATTTTCTAAACATACGAGATGTCTCAAGTATTTAGAGTCAACTTCTTAAAGAATGAAAAATGGCTTGAATATATGTAATAATATATTTATCATTTGAAAATTATTTTCTGTGATCTATGGCTATGGTTACTTCTAATTTGTACACAAAAAAAAAACACAAATTCTTATCCTGCCAAAGCAAAATATTTTCTTAGAACAATAACTTTAACTATTATTTGGCGAAGCAAGTTTAAACTTTAATACTAATCTAAGATGCCATCCACCTTCAACAACATGATCATCCACCCATGAAGAATTAATAGTTAAAGTCAACTAAGAACTCTCATGCATACCTTGTGTATCCCATACCTATCCCGTGCTACTTGTGAATCCATTTTACATAACAAATATTCAATAGGAGAACGAGGAAAACTAAAAATTTAAGATAGCCACGTCCGTCTATTAAACAATAAAACCAACCACAACTATTTAATTTGGTAGAATAAGGTTACAACTTTGACAAAGAAATCATTCCCAAAGCAAAGTATGTGTTCCCCTCCATGTCACAGGCTTAGTTGGAATTGCCTAAGTCGTGAGGCACCCTTGCAGTAAAAATACGAAGATAGTTTGCGTTGCCTAAGTAGCGAGCCACCCTTACGACAAAGATGCTAACTTAGCTTGCATTGCCTAAGTCACCAATTTTTTAATAATTCACTCTATAAACAAATGAATTAGTTAATATCTATTATACCATTATATGATTATGAAGAATTTGTTTTCTCACTATTCAGACTAACTAAACTATCCTCATAATTTAACTACCAACAACTTAAAGAAAAGGCTATGACTATCTAAATTTATAAATCTCATATCTTAGTGTACGGAGGTGGTATTTTTTCAATTCCAAATATCACAAAATTATAAGAGAATTTTTTAAAATATTTCAAAAGAACAAAGCCTAATCATTTTCTTCAAGGGTCAATTCAACTCGAATAGAATCCCTTCTCAGAAAATTAGAGATTCTTACTACCTTAAATTTGGAAAGTAATAACTCTATGCACCAATCTCAGATTAAACATATACTCAAGCCTTTAGAATCATAAAATATTTATATATAATATAAACAAAATTTAAAGATAAATTTGAAGTCTAGATTGCTCAAAAGTAGTTGAAAATATCAACCTATAATGTATAAAACTGAAACCCTAAGTATAGTAAGGGAAGATTTGGGTTTTTTCTTATCTCAATCTTCCTTAGAACTTGGGTTTCTTGACCACTGTAAGAAAAGTTGAGAGAATAGCTGAAGAAAGAAAGAAAAGGTCATGAGTTATTAGGTTATTAAAGAGAATGAGGTCAAATAAGGTAGAGGTGCTGAAAAGTTATCTTGAAGTTAATGGTTCATTCCCATTTGACCTTATTTCATGGTTTTTTTTTCTTCATTTACTAATATAATTTTAATATTATAGCAACTTCAATTGAGTTTAATTTAATTTGACAAATATGATATTTTTGGTCTAAACTCATCTTTTTATCTCACTTAAGCATCTCAACATTTGGTATAATACTCCTATTTGATTTTTGTCACCATTAATTTTTTTATTACTCCATCCATACCTAAGTAGCTTATGATAAATAATGTTTAAAAGTTAAACTTTCTAATGTTAATCATAGTCAAACTAATTTAAGCCTTGAGATTCACTAAAAGCCGATTAAAATTCAACCACCACTTCTAGTCACAATTTTCATGATTATTACCATAACATATTCTTGCATTCAAGTTCGCTAGTATAATTTGACTTGTTATACTATACTTAACATAAATACTAATGCTTATGCATTCTCAATCAATATTTCATAAAATTCTAAGAATGATATTTTTTGAAAATATGTACTTCAAACTAAAAAGCCAAAAATATGAGCATGTCATTTATAAATTTTATGAAGCATAGATATCACAAACAATATCACTAAGTGAGGGTAACATATACATATTATTTGTGCCTCTATTAACATACTAGTAATAGTTCAAAGTGTATGAGAATCAGACACTGAATATATTTCATCCTATACAGTTTGAAAATAAATCAGAAGAAGTGTATGATGCAAAATTAGAATAAACTGAAGGGCACAACATATATATCCTTGTATGTAGTTTGAAAATAAATCAGAAGAACTACATGATGCAAAATTAGAAGAAACTGAAGATCCTTTATCAATTGAAAATGGGAAAGAAATATCATCACGTGTGATACATTTTTCTACGATTGAAGAAGTCAAGATAAAACAAGATTTAGACAATATAGATAATATTGATTTTATTTGTGCATATGATTTTATTTTCATCGTAAGAGTAAAAGTCTTTGTTCAGCCTAAAGAAAAAAAAAAATTAAAGTCGCTTATTAAAGATTCGAAAGATGTCACAAATATGATTTCAAGATCATCATTATCTAATAACTAGTAGTTATAAGGACTGATGAATATTCTATGATAAAAAAAAAAGATAGATTTCTATACTAATGATTATGTTGATAAAATTGATTTCATATTTGGAGATTGGTTCAAGAAATCTGATAAGATTGGTTTAGACAAATCAGAGTTTTACAGTTGATCAAGATAGAAAAGGTAGATCAAACACATGGATGGGTATTATGGATTGCATGGCTCATAATTCTGAAAATCTAGAAAACACTAAACGCAGCAACAACAACGAAGGAGATTACATCAAGTTTTAAGACTTTTTACAATATTTATTTTTATAAAGTTTAATTTAGGGGGGGCTACAGGAATATTAAATCAAACTTTATGATTAGATAGGATTTTAGTTTAGAAAGTCAAGTCAAGATAGGAGTTCGTATCATCGTTGAAGTCAAAGTCTTAAGGTTACCTCTCTATAAATAAGGACACATGCAATGCTTTAGGAATACAACAAAGAGAAAAGATAAATTAAAGCAAAGGCTTAGAGATTCTGAGATATTATAAAGTTTTAATATTCAATATGAGCTTTTTGTTTCGAAGTCTCCTCTATTCTACTTGATTATTTTTTATGATTTCTAACAAGTGAGAGAGAGTAGAGGGTGCCTGGTTTTATAGTGCTAGAATCTTACAGACATTAAATTATAATAAGAAAATCAATAGAAGTATAAATAAATTATATATATTACCCTTACTTAGTGATATAATTTGTTATATCCATATTTCATAATTATGATAAATGACATTCTCATGTTTTCGACTTTTATAGTTGAAGTACCTCATTTTCAAAAATATTATTTTTTGTATTCTAAGAAATGTTGGTTGAGCATGCATAAGAATCAATATTTAGTTTAAGTATATTTATAACAAAAAAGGTTCTATTCGAGCTAAATTGACCCCCTTAGGGATATTATTAGGTATTATCCTTTTGATATATTTTAAAAGATTCCCTCAAAATTTTGTTGGATTTAGAATTGAGTAAGTATCCCTTCTATGCACTAAGATATGAGGTTTATAAGTATAAATAGTTCTAACTCGGCATTTGCATAACATAATATAGTTTAGTTTTATATGTCTCATAGGTTTCTATGAATATTTCATGATAATTCAAGATAATTTTGTTATTTAAAATAGTGAAGTAAATTTTTTTTCACTAAATTGTGTGATAGTTTGAGTGATACCAACTAGTTTTTTGATTATAGAGTGAATTGTAAAAAAAATTAATAGTAGAATTCAAATAAATTTATAGATTGAGTATAATATATTTTATTTAGGATTTTATGAAAAAAATATTTAATTACTGTTATGAGTTATTATAAATCAATAGTTCAAGAGATAGGGTTTTTAATTAAAGTATCTCATGACCTTATGCTCCTAATTTTTAGGTGTATCACTCCCCAGCATAATTAAGCATCGAGGAATGTGGCATTTCACTAACATCCTTATTTTTTAGTTAAATTAGGTAAGCATAAGTTTAATTTATTGCATTATAGTGGTCTTATCATATTCGTAACATATTTTGAAAAAAATATATTTTTAATGACATAATTATCATTAGCCAGATACGAGCTAAATATGAATTTCTTAATGATATAATAATCACTAGCCAGACATGAGCAAAATATAAATGTATATATTTTGTAAGCATAAAAAATATACGAATTTGAGATAAAAAGATATTGTATCTATGTATAACTAATGATATACGGTATGAAAGTGCATGTGTTTTCTATGACATGAGTTGTTAGAGTACATAGATATATTACGATATGCAATACATATATATGTTATGACATACTGTGTGGGAATCTACATATATATTAAGATGTGCGGCGTGCGAGTGCACATATATATTATGACGTATTGTGTGCGAAAGTGCATATATATATTATGATATGTGGTATAGAAGTCTATGAATTTGTTATGTTTCTTTCATGTGCATTTAAGCATTTTTAATTATTTTGATATAGAATTTTACCTCTTTATTTTGCATATGATAAGTTAAAAGGTTATGCTTGCTAAAGAAGTCATATGATGATGTGTTTACCTTTAAATATCTTTCGTCGATGAATTTGAAATCTTATATATGTAAAACGATATATGCTTAGCTAAGTAAAGATATAAAGGCTTATACTTACTTTACAAGTAAAGATACTATTGATTTTTCACTATTGACCCTATGTTACTAGTGAAGATACTAGTATCCCACCCTAGTGATTGGGCTGGGAAGTGAGCACATGCGAGCAATTATGGACGATGAGCTGTAGATATTTGTAAGTTTATAACTTTTAAACATGTTGTATGAGTGTGTTTTTCTTTTAGTAAAAGGTTCTGATTATGTGTATGTGTCAAAATCACTATGTACATTAGGAATCTTATCATTTTATTTAGTAAATTAGTATATTTTCATTTAAAGATTATCTATTCTTTCTTTACACTCCTAACGATAACAGTAAGAGAATTCGAGAGTAACATCCTATTTTACTCATGCATGTAGGGTTTAGGTGAGATTCAGAATAGAATGTTACTGGATGTTGATGTCTTGGGAGACGAAGTGTGATTGCTGAGTCGACCGACATGGATGTCCTAGGGCACGATAAAATATATGTCTTGAGGTTGTAGGCCATTAAAGACATACTCTATATGGCACTTGATGATCTAGTTACGGAGAGAATTCTTCTTAAGATGATAGCTTATCTTCTCTACCCGAGAGAAACCAACAATCTGTACGAAACATAAGATAGGAGGATAGAAAAACTAGGAAAACTTTAGATAAGTGGAAGAAGCTAACAAACCATACGAAGAAGATAAAAGTTGGTAGGCCACCGAGCTTGAACACTCGGCATCAATCTGATCCTTTGAGATTAATAAAAAATTAAAAGAGCCACGAGACATATATCTTGTCGACGAATTTGGCGTGATGCATGTTTAGATTCTGCGGCTCGTTATCATGACTGCTTTCTTTCCTATGCTAATGGGTGAAATCTAAAGCTGGTGGGCTGATTCATCAAGCACGAATCTGAAAGATTACATGACGTGGCTTACATCGGGCCTCACCGCATGCTCTCTCGATCGCGCGCTTTCTATGCAGAAGGCGGTCAAGAACGAAACCGCTCTTCTCCCGCCCCATCTTCTCCCCCACGAAGGCTATTTATCCTCTCTAGGAAGTCTGTCTTCTCCCGCTCGTCTCCCTCTTGGTCTTCGACTTCTTTCGGCGAAGGTTATTTCTCGTTGGGCGGCGGAAGGCGATCAAGAACCAAGCCTGTCTTCTGCCCCGCTCGTCTCCCTCTTCGTCTTCTCCCGACCAAGGTTGTTTCTCCTTCTCTCGCGCGCAAGTTGGCCGGCGGAATTCGATCAAGAAGGATCAACAATGAAGCTCTCCGTTCTCCCTGCTCATCTCCCTCTTTGGCTTCGTCTTCGTCTTCTTTTGCCTGCGCCTGCAAGCCTCCTCCGCTGCCTCCTCCGGATCCCTGTCCGAGTGCGATGGCGGCCATGCTAATGGGTCCCATCTAAAGCTGGTGGGATAATTCATCAGGCACGAATCTCAAAGATAACATGACGTTGCTTCTTACATAGGGCCTCACCGCACGCTCTCTCACTCGCACGCTTTCTATGCGGAAGGCGGTCAAGAACGAAACCGCTAACCTCCCCCACGACAGCTATATATCCTCTCTCTCTCTGGCGGAAGGTGATCAAGAAGGAAGTCTGTCTTCTCTCGGCGACGATTATTTCTCCTCTCTCGCTCTCCTCTGTCAATCTCGTTGGCTGGCGAAAGGCGATCAAGAACCTAGCCCGTCTTCTCCCCCGCTCGTCTTCGTCTTCTCCCTGCCGAGGTTGTTTCTCCTTCTCTCGCGTGCGCGTTGGCCGGCGGAATTGGATCAAGAATGAAGCTCTCCTTCTCCCCGCTCGTCTCCCTCTTCGGCTTCGTCTTCCAATGCCTGCGCCTGCAAGCCTGCTCCACTAGAATGCTTCCTCCTCCGGATCCGTGTCCGAGTGCGATGGCGGCCATGCGATTTTGCTTGCCCCACTTGGCGAAGTCGCCTCCTCTGTTCTGGCACGCCTACCCTGCCCCGACCTTACAATGCTGCGCGGCCTTCTCCGCCGCCATCGAAGGTCCCGAGGCCGCCTGCCTATGCCTTCTGGTCCATCAGAAAGCATTCTTGGGGAAGCCGATCGACGCTTCACGCCTCTTCTCCCTCCCCGCCGCCTGCGGGAACCCGGTCGACGCCTTCGCCACTGAGATCTGCCAAGATTCTGCTCCTCCTGCATCTCCGACTCCTCCCGCTGCCGCTCCGGCCTCCCGTTTTAACCTCAGGTTAACATTAACAATTTATTTGCCCGCATCTGTAGTTGTCATTCTTGTTTTGGCGATATTGATTGCTCGTTTCTGGAACTCTTGTGCCGAATTGTTTGTGTGCTTTCGGGTTGATTCTAAATCTTGATTCTTGGATTCTAGATTCTGCATGGGTTCTTTAATTCGCTACTACACTAGTTTCTTGGTTCCTTCTTTCTTCCGTTTGTTTTTTCAGTTGCATGCATAATCGTCTTCTTTGCTCATGATGTTTCTTTGTTCATGGTATTCGGCTGCATGATCTCGTTGGACACACTCTCTTCATACATTCTAGAGTTTGCATCGTGTCTTGGTTTTCTCGGAGTTTATTGTAGCCATATTAGAAATTTCTAAATGAGTAACTTCTTCGGCGTAATCATTCAGGAGGACCACAATCGATATATCATCGGGTCGACCCTCTTTATTTCTTTGCGCCGTCATTTATGAGCAAACTCATTATAATTTTCATTGATTTCTTTCTCATATTATTTTTTTGAAGAATTATCATACCAGTTTTGTGTTGGTTTTACATTGGATACACATGGATGTTGATGCTACTTGAACTTTATTTTCATCGTAAATCGCATTATTTGTTTTGAGTTTGACAAACATATATGCAAGTGGAATTCTTTTTTGGAGTTGATTTGAGATGGAGCATCAAGGGCCTAGCTCGGGCTGTGAGCTTTTCTTTCTTTTTTTTTTCCTTTACCAGACCCGGGTTGTGGGTAAAGAAATCGATTGAGCCTCCCCTTGAGTAGGCTCACGGAGGGTTTTTTCACCCTAACTTTTCTGGTTAGGGTTTTTCCCTCCAACGAGGTTTTGCCTTGATCTATTATTCGATCGAGGATTTCCTCGGTTTAAAAATTGCATATTGCAAATAATATGGATCGAAAGAAATTCTATCATTTGAATACAAATATTGTGGCTTCCTAATGCATTCATTATATAGAAATAAATATTTTCTAAACATATGAGATGTCTAAAGTATTTAGAGTCGACTTCTTAAAGCATGAAAAATGGCTTGAATATATGTAATAATATATTTATCATTTGAAAATTATTTTCTGTGATCTATGGCTATGGTTACTTCTAATTTGTACAAAAAAAAAATACAAATTCCTTATCCTACCAAAGCAAAATATTTTCATGCAACAATAACTTTAACTATTATTTGGCGAAGTAAGTTTAAACTTTAATACTAATCTAAGATGCCATCCACCTTCAACAACATAATCATCTACCCATGAAGAATTAATTGTTAAAGTCAACTAAGAACTCTCATGCATACCTTGTGTATCCCATACCTATCCAGTGCTACTTGCGCATCCATTTTACATGACAAACTTTCAACAGGAGAACGACGAAAACTAAAAATTTAAGATAGACACGTCCGTCTGTTAAACAATAAAATCAACCACAACTATTTAATTTGGTAGAATAAGGTTACAACTTTGACAAGCAAATCATTCCCTAAGAAAAGTATGTGTTCTCCTCTATAGAGAGAAAAGTATGTGTTCTCTTCAATTGATAAATCATATTATAATTATAATATCTGACCAATGTAAAACATAAACATAACATGTCAAAAATTTATACACAAAATATGCCCACATGTCATCATCCATATCTATACTATCTTGGACTTGCATGTACTCACTTCTCTACCCAATAACTTGGAAGGAATTTTAGTATCCTTACTTACAAATTAGGGTTTATAGTGAGTAATCACTCAATAAGCATAAGTCTATATAGCCTTATTCAAGTGAGTATGTATCATATCATATATGTACAATATTTCAAGATCATTGACATAAGACACTTAACGATAGACATCACATCATGTGACATATACAACATGCATAACCCTACAACATAGTATATGCACAATAAGGAGGTAAAATTTTATGTTAAAATAATTCAAATACTTATTCACACATGTAGGAAATATAGCAAATCCATATATTTCTACACCTCAAATTATAACATACATGGGCACTCCCACACCATACATTATTGTAATAATATATACGAGCACTCTTACATCACACGTCATTATATATACGAGCAGTCTCACACTGCACTGTCACGGACTTAGCTGGTTTTGCCTAAGTCGTGCGGCACCCTTGCGTGTCCGTCCGCAAAGGTCAGCCTCCCATTGTCCCTTAGGACCAACAAAAGAGAGAACGGGTTAGGGAGAATGCCTCAATCGGGATCCACAAGCAAACATCTCCGAAAAACACTTCATAGACAATGTAAATTACAAACAGACTTTACAAGCTCTGAATAGTTGCACAACAAAGGGTAAAATGGTCTATTACAGACCGAAAATCTCTCGCACGTGTCCACATGATATAACCTTTATTTACAAGCCTAAAGAGGCCACCAACCCAACTAAAATAGGACTATTAAGCCTTCGGCCGTCCCTCTACATGCTGTACAAGGCATGAACATGCCAAAAGACACGGACATACATAAGCATTACATCAAACATTATGTTTAGAAGTTTGTCCGTGACATTCTCCCCCACTTATTCCTTCGACGTCCTCGTTGAAGCCTTTGTCGACACTACAACTCCTCGCCTTTGCTGAGTCTTCAATCTTCTGCTCCAGCTACAATGCGCCTCTTGGCTCCTAGCTGCTCTCCGCTGCTATTTTTGAGTAGTCGAACCTTTGATCTGCCATGTTGCTTCAACTCACCAATGACTCTGACTCTGGTGTGGGGTTGGCTGAGTTATGTTGATCCTTGTTGATTCCTGCGGATCCCCCAGATGAAGGAAAAGATCATCCTTACTGCGCCAGTCTCTCACAATGCCTCATGCTGCTTGAATTGGGTGGATGCTTATTAGAGCTTTAATGAGCATCGTCTCGCAAACTTCTACAGTTTTGGGTCCTTCCTCCACAAAATTTGCTCATTGACTCTTCTTTCACTTAGTTGTCACATCCAAGTAGGTTCGCATCACTTCCGCTTTCGATTAGCATTTCGTTGGGAAATGAAGCAAACAATCTACTTTCAGTAACACTGATCACCGTTGGTGAGGATTTGACAACTATTGTCTTCCATTATCTTCGAAGGGTCTTTGAACATATGCAGAGCTCCTCTGCTGGATAGATAAGAGAATTGGGGTACTCGGTTTCGCCCATTCTCTTAAGGGTTGAGAAGGCAAAGGTTACTTGACTTCGCCCGCCTCCTCCAGGTTGTACTCCATGCATCGAGCTGGTTACTGGCCTTCGCTTGCTCTTTGCTCACACTTCTGCTCTTTGCACTCCTTGCGTTGAGTTAGTTACTATGATTCACCTTCTCAATGGCATCGAACTTCTGGAATGCAGGAAGTTTTCACCCCAACTTGGAGTAATTTTCTCATAGGTTTGGTCGCCTCTGGGATTGTACCATCTTCTCCATCAACCCTACCGCCTACTCCACTGAGTAGCAAAGGTACAGCACCGCGTACTGCCTGCTTCGTTCCTTGGTTATGCACTCTTGCATGACCCAAAGTCCTTCACTTTCGGCTATCTTGATGAGAAGCTCATTGACACCGGTCTTACGAAGTTCCTCGGCCTCTGTCCTACAGCCTTGTCTCGGTACTTGGAGATTGCCTCTGCATGCTCCAACTCCTCGGCCCCTTTCACGACCAAGCGCTCTCCCTCCATGAGAGCAAGGGATCAATGACTTTCACGAAAGTCCCGCCTCTGCGGTACCATAGCGCTGCCATACCCATGGCCCTACTATCCGTCGCCTCGCATCTACATCCCTTTTCTTCACGATCAGTAGATATGTCTCCGTGGCACTCCTCTAAGTCCACCTCCATTCTAACTGATGCTTGATTTTGGGTAGCTAAGTCCCTCTGGACTCGTCGTCGCTTCCTCGCCCCTTTCGACCCTCTGCTTCAACACCTCTGTGTTCTCCAAGCAGTCTGTTTGGTCGATGGAAAGATAGATTGCAACTCCCATGCATGGCCTCTGCCATCACGTTGTAGGGTTTGCACCAATTCTGTTCTCCTTAGCTTCCTTGGTAGCAACGTTCGCTTACTCGACCTTGTCCTCTGACTTGTCGGGCTCCCTTAAGTGAATATGAGCTCTAGAGCAGTCCAACTCTCCAGTTGCTTCAATCATACCTCTGCATTATCAAGTCCCTCCCATGGAACTCACTGGTACTTGTATTCGAACTTTTCCCTTGGTGGAACACAGCCCCCATATGCTAATGACCAAGATTTTCATCCGATACAAAATTCGATACACGCGTGGAAGACCCGCCTCTGCGGTACCATGGCCTTCACTCCTTGAATCCATAGCCCTTCTTGCCGTCGTGTTGTTCACCGAAGTGGAGCTTCCAGTAGTTCCCGATCATACCTCCGTATGATCTAGTCCCTCACGGGACTATGTCGTGTGTATCGCATTGCCACGAACTGTTCCACCACGATCCGCTGCACCATGTCGCCTCCTGGTGACATCTCCATTGCATTCTGATCCTTGTGGAATAAACTCGAATTGTGAACCCTCCATGTGTGGCCTCTGCCAATACATCGCAGGGTCTCTTCCACCTTCGATTTTGTTCGCTCCTTTGGCAATCAACCTTCATCCACCCACTCTTGGGTTACACCTAGATGAAGCACCGCTCTAGGACAGTCCGTCGCCTAGTAGCTCCCAAAGTCCACCCACTTCACTATAGTTTGTGCACCATTGTCTGGATCCTAGGTCTCTGCCCCTACTAGCACAATCTTCGCTGCGCACCGCTTCCTTCATGGCAACTTGAATGGCAACACTGTGGCATATTCTTCAAGAGTACCCACTTCTGAGTCCTCTTGCCCCGTGCTACGGCCTTCTGAACCCAATTTCGCCTCCGCAAATTGAGTCGCCTTAGTTCCTCCATCAAATGCTTCTTCGAGATAAGGTGCATGTACCCAGAAGCTCCCTTCATCTTTGGCACCATTCAAGATGAGTCCGCTCCGTCAGAATGAAGGACCTATGGAACAACATGATCCTACTCTTGCCTCTGCAAGAGTTCATGTCCTTGACCTCTGTCTAAGGAAAGCACTATGCCTTTGCTCCATGTTCCAACTTCTATGCTGGCTCCCTTCATGTGGCTTGAGTACTTCGCCAAGTTACACCCAAGTTGCTCCGCTCCTCGTTTTTGAGTTGAGTTGATGGTGGCTCTCGTGCCCACCATTCCACGAGTCAACCCTCCCTTGAGTCTGATCTCCATATCGACTCCAAGTGTGCCATCATTTAAGTTGCTTTGGGTCGCTCCCCCACTTGATCTCGCAATGCATCCACCAATGCATTCTCTCAAGTGAGATCATGCGACGACTTCTCGTCGCTTGCTCAATCCTTTGAGCTTCGTGGAGTCGTTTGTTGAGATACTCCTCCTTAACTTGTGAGGTCTATCTCACATGATTCTCCCTCTAGAGAGCTGGGACTTATCCCTCCTAGATAACTGTCCCATTGGAGCAACATCTCTCTTCGTTTCGGAGACCACCATCCCCTTGGACTACTCCGATCTGCTGAACAAACTGTGCATTGTTCTGCCTCCTACAAACGCACTTGCTAGATTGCAACTCTACGTCAATACAGCCCCCGCTGCACCACTCAAGGCCTAGCAACATGTTGAACTCGTTGCACACTTCAGCCTCCTACGGACGTATCCTTCCTATGCCGAAGAGAAAGTTTCAATGCTCCATGGCACCGAGTTTCGGTTGCCTTAGGATGGCCACGAACATTCCATCGTCCGCATACAAGCCCATGCATGAGTACCGAATTCTTTGAGTTAGCAATTCCCCTCACCTCTGTGAGCTTTACACAACTCTTTCGATCGCTGAGCAACTCATTCCACCTTGCATGGTCTCATCCTTTACCAAGCGCCTCGCTTGCCTTGAGCACCATCAAGTATAGTTGTCAACGTTGAGGCATAGCTCAAACTCAACCATCCCAACCTTTGTGCGCTCCGCATTCTTCCAAGCTTGCTTGTTCTCGTGGTGCCTATTGCGCGAAGGGTTGGCCATTCCTCTGAATACCAATGTCAGATGCCCGCTCCTCCGAGCGACTCCTTTTCCCTACATCTCCATGCCCATTTTTCCCCCAAACAGTCGCGCGTGTGCTGACTGCCCTCAACGCAACCCCGCTAGGTCCCCCACGTTTGCATGCTAAGTGTTTCTATGAGTGCTTGTCCTGCTCTGATACCATCTGTCACGGACTTAGCTGGTTTTGCCTAAGTTGTGCGGCACCCTTGCGTGTCCGTCCGCAAAGGTCAGCCTCCCCGAAGCCTCCCATTGTCCCTTAGGACCAACAAAAGAGAGAACGGGTTAGGGAGAATGCCTCAATCGGGATCCACAAGCAAACATCTCCGAAAAACACTTCATAGACAATGCAAATTACAAACAGACTTTACAAGCTCTGAACAGTTACACAACAAAGGGTAAAATGGTTCATTACAGACCGAAAATCTCTCGCACGTGTCCATATGACACAACCTTTATTTACAAGCCTAAAGAGGCCACCAACCCAACTAAAATGGGACTATTAAGCCTTCGGTCGTCCCTCTACATGCTGTACAAGTCATGAACATGCCAAAAGACACGGACATACATAAGAATTACATCAAACATCTTGTTTAGAAGTTTGTTCGTGACAGCACGTCATTATATATATATATATATATATATATATATATATATATATATATATATATATATATATATATATATATATATATATATATATATATATATACTCCTACACTACACATAATATCATATATGTGCATTATACGTCATAACATATCAATGCACTCCTACAATATATATTATGGAAAACACATGTACTTTCACATCACACATCATAATATATACATATACACAAGATATTTTCATCATAATTAATATATTTTTATGCTTACAAAATTTATACATTAACATTTAGCTCGTGATGATCTTATCGATCGAAACATGCTTTCTAAAATATGTTATGTATACGATAATTTATACGATCACTGTTTTATAGCGAATTAAACTTATACTTACCTGATTGAACTCAAAAATAAAGATGCCTTTGAAAGATCATGTTTCTTATTGATCGAGTATGTCGGAGAGTGATACATTTATCAAATTAGGAGCCTATATAAAGACATGAGATGTCTTAATTAAGAACCATACCTCTTAAATTAGTGTTTTATGATAATTCATAGCAATAATTCATAAAAACATATTTGATAAAATCTCTTATAAAAGAAAATATGCTCAATCTAAAAATTCATTTAAATTTTATCACCAATTTTTTAATAATTCACTCTATAAACATCGTATGATTATGAAGAATTTGTTTTCTCACTATTCGGACTGACTAAACTATCCTCATAATTTAACTACCAACAACTTAAAGAAAGGGCTATGATATCCGAATTTATAAATCTCATATCTTAGTGTACGGAGGTGGTATTTTTTCAATTCCAAATATCACAAAATTATAAGAGAAAATTTTTAAAATATTTCAAAAGAACAAAGCCTAATCATATTCTTCAAGGGTCAATTCAACTCGAATAGAATCCCTTCTTAGAAAATTAGATATTCTAACTATCTTAAATTTGGAAAGTAATAACTCTATGCACCAATCTCAGATTAAACATATACTCAAGCCTTTCGAATTATAAAATATTTATATAAAATATATCCAAAAATTAAAGATAAATTTGAAGTCTAGATTACTCAAAAGCAGTTGAAAATATCAACCTATAATGTATAAAATTGAAACCCTAAGTATAGTAAGGGAAGATTTGGGGTTTTTCTTATCTCAATCTTCCTTAGAACTTGGGTTTCTTGACCACCGTAAGAAAAATTGAGAGAATAGTTGAAGAAAGAAAGAAAAGATCATGAGTTATTAGGTTAGTAAAGAGAATGACGTCAAATAAGGTAGAGGTGCTTAAAAGTTATCTAGAAGTTAATAATTAAATCCCATTTGACCTTATTTCATGGTTTTTTTTTATTTACTAATATAATTTTAATATTGTAGCAATTTCAATTGAGTTTAATTTAATTTGACAAAGATGATATTTTTGGTCTAAAATCATCTTTTTATTTTAGTTAAGCATCTCAACATTTGGTATAATACTTCTATTGGATTTTCATCGCCATTAATTTTTTTATTACTCCATCCATACCTAAGTAGCATATGATAAATAATGTTTAAAAGTTAAACTTTCTAATATTAATCATAGTCAAATGAACTTAAGCCTTTAGATTCACTAAAAGCTGATTAAAATTGAACCACCACTTCTAGTCACAATTTGCATGATTATTACCATAACATATTCTCATATTCAAGTTCGCTAGTATAGTTTGACTTGTTATACTCTACTTAACATAAATACTAATGCTTATGCATTCTCAATCAATATTTCATAAAATTCTAAGAATGATATTTTTTGAAAATATGTACTTCAAACTAAAAAGCTGAAAATATGAGCATGTCATTTATAAATTTTATGAAGCAGAGATATCACAAACAATATCACTAAGTGAGGGTAACATATACATATTATTTGTGCTTCTATTAACATACTTGTAATAGTTCAAAGTGTATGAGAATCAGACACTGAATATATTTCATCCTATACAGTTTGAAAATAAATTAGAAGAAGTGTATGATGCAAAATTAGAATAAACTAAAGGGCACAACATATATATCCTCATATGTAGTTTGAAAATAAATCAGAAGAACTACATTATGGAAAATTAGAAGAAACTGAAGATTCTTTATCAATTGAAAATGGGAAAGAAATATCATTAAGTGTGATGCATTTTTCTACGATTGAAGAAGTCAAGATCAAACAAGATTTAGACAATATGGATAATATTGATTTTATTAGTGCAGATGATTTTATTTTCATCGTAAGCGTAAAAGTCTTTATTCAGCCTAAAGAAAAAAAAAAATTTAAGTCGCTTATTAAAGATTCGAAAGATGTCAAAAATATGATTTCAAGATCATCATTATCTAATAACTAGTAGTTATAAGGACTAATGAATATTCTATGATATAAAAAAATAGATTTCTATACTAATGATTATGTTGATCAAATTGATTTCATATTTGGAGATTGGTTCAATAAATTTGATAAGATTGGTTTAGACAAATAAGAGTTTTACAGTTGATCAAGATAGATAAGGTAGATCAATATATCATCGGGTCTATTGGGTTGACAGCCCATATTCAGCCCATGTGGGCTTTATCAGCCTACAGCCCTCACCCCCTCTTAACCTAACCCTATATCAATATAAGGGGGGTGTGGTGGCTACATTTAGGCACAATGAAGGTGGCTACGTTTTTTAGCAGAAAAGGGCAGCAACGTGGAGAGCTTTGCAGTAGCAAAGAGGAGAAGAAAAAGGCAGAAAAACAAGAGAAAGAAAGGGAAGAAAACAAGGACAACGTAGAGAGTGTTGAATCTCGGATTTTGATGATGAAGTCAATTGTCATTTGTTGTGTAATGTATGTGTTGAGATAAGTGTGCAGGATTAACTACGATGAAAGTAAGACATGCAGTAGGAGTTGCGCCAGAGTCATGACAATGATCACGTTGGGAGTTCGAGAGCTCGACGGAAGTTCGGACAGTCGTCGGAGGTTCTGCGGGAACCAATCTGAGAAGTCCAGAAGCTTGCCAAAGGAGCTTGTCGGAACTTGCCAAGTGGATCGTCGCAGTCCAGGAGTTTGCCGGAAGTCCGCAGGAGCATCACCGAGGGTTCATCGGATGATCGACGAAAGTTCGCTGGAAACTCGCCGGAAGAAGCGAGTGACGCACCGAAGCAAGCTGCAGAATATGTCTTAGGAAATAATCGTAGTTAGCATTTTGATTAAGTTAGAAATGGGAGGTGATCCCATTAGCTTAATCCTGGGGCAATTGGGCCCCTGAATAACTCAAATTGGGTCGAATGGTTCAGCCCATTCGGACCCAGGTTGTTGTGGGAGGTGCAACCGCCCAAGCAGGGAGGTAGCACTGCCCAGGCTATGTCTCCCAGCGAGACTGGGCGGTGCAACCACCCTAGCCAAGAGGTGCAACCGCCCAGGGCTCAGTCTCCAAGCGAGACTGGGCGGTGCAACCTCCTTTGTCAGGAGGTAGCACCGCCAGAGCTCAAGTTTCGAGCTCTGCTAGGCGGTGCAACCTCTCTAGTCAGGCGGTGCAACCGCCTAAGCTCGGTCTTCAAGCTCTGGCAGAGAGGTGCAACCGCCCCTAACAGAGGTAGCACCGCCCAGAGGCTCAGTCTTCGAGCTCTGCCAGGCGGTGCAACCTCTCCAGTCAGGAGGTGCAACCGCCAGATCTCGGAATTCCAGGATTTGATCGTTTTGAGCTCCAAATTTGAACTGGGTTGGGGCCTATAAATACCCCACCCATTCAGCACTGAAAAGATACAGACCTACACCGAATTCTTGGTCTTTTCTGTGATTCTAAGAGCTCAAATTTGTGTGAAGTCCAAAAGTTCTCTTTCTGTTCTTTAAGTCTTGAGTTGTAAAGAGAGGAGAGAAAGGTTCTGTAAGGGTTGTCTCCTAAGCCCGTCAAAAGGAGTGAAACTGTAAAAGGGCAGTTGGCCTTCGCCTATTGAAGGAAGGCCTCTAGTTGACGTCGGTAACCTCGTCGGTGGAGGAAGCCAAAAGTGGAGTAGGTCAAGACTGACCGAACCACTCTAAATCTCTGGTTTGCGTTTATTTTGAGCACTTTATTATTACTGCAAACCTCCTACATAGCTACTGCTCTCTGCGCTCTTACGAACAAGTTTCTAAGTTCTGATCTTTCCGAATCTGCATTCAGACGTAAATTGGTGTTTTCGTACGATCTTTACCTTGCAGTTTACATTTACATTTTGATTCTATTTATAACTGCAAACTGTCTTCTGCGCTTTTACGAACGAGTTTCTTTGCAGTTTATGTTTACGTTTTTGACTCCATTTATAACCACGCTTAGACGCAATCTGCGCTTAGACGCAAACTGCGCTCAGACGCAAACTACGCTTAGACGCAATCTGAGCTTAGACGCAAACTGCGCTTAGATGCAAACTGCGCTTAGACGCTATCTGCATTTAGACGCAAACTGCGCTTAGACGCAAACTGCATTTAGACGCAAACTGCGTAAACTGCGCTTAGACGCAAACTGCATTTAGATGCAAACTGCGTAAACTACGCTTAGACACAAACTGTGTTTAGACGTAAACTGCACTTAATCATAAGTAATCTTAGAATCGGCTTTTGCATCGAAACAGTTCTTATCGAACAAACGCAGCTTTCGTTTTTAATCGCTGAAAGATATCCGCTGCACTAATTCACCCCCCCCCCCCCCCCCCCTCTTAGTGCTCTCGATCCTAACAATTGGTATCAGAGCCCGGTTAACTCTCAATCGGATTAAAACCCAAGAGAGATGGCTTACGCCGGAAACCAAGAGGGCCATTCCATTACACGTCCACCCATGTTTAATGGGACGGACTACACCTATCGGAAGACCCGAATGAGGATCTTTCTTATCTCTATGGACGTTGAACTCTGGAATCTTGTCGAGAATGGTTTTTTAAAGTCTTCTCTTCCAATGATCGATTGGAATGATTCGGAGAAGAAGGCTTTCGCTCTTAATGCAAAGGCTATGAATGCCTTATTTTGCGCACTTGATAAAAACGAGTTTAATCGTGTTTCGATTTGTGAAACTGCATTTGATATTTGGCACACACTCGAAGTGACTCATGACGGCACAAGTAGAGTGAAAGAGTCAAAAATCAATCTTTTGTTACACTCTTTCGAACTTTTTCGGATGAAACCGAGTGAGACTATTGGCGACATGTTTACCCGTTTCACGGATGTTGTCAACGGTCTAAAAGGACTCGGAAAAAGTTTTTCGGATTTTGAGCTCGTAAATAAGATTCTAAGATCCCTTCCTAAGAGTTGGGATCCTAAAATCACTGCTATTCAAGAGGCAAAAGATCTAAACAACTTCCCTCTTGAAGAACTAATTGGGTCATTAATGACCTACGAGATGACTTGCAAAGCTCATGAAGAGCAAGAAGACATCCTTCCAAAGAACAGGAAGGATATGGCACTTAGAACTTTGGAAGATCACTTGAAAGAAAACTCAAGTGATGAGGACTGTGATGATGACTTGGCACTTCTAACGAGAAAATTTAAAAAATTCATTAAAAGAAACAAGTTTAAGAATGACACTAAAAGTAAACTTGAACCCAAGAAATACCAAGTTATTTGCTATGAGTGCAAAAAGCCGGGACACTACAAGAGTGATTGTCCCCAAGCCAAAAAGAGAACAACAAAAAAGAAGGCGCTCAAAGCAACATGGGATGATTCGAGCGCGTCTGAAGAAGAGGAGTCCAACACCGAGCAAGTTGCTCATTACGCCTTAATGGCCATCGGAGAGGAGGTAACGAATTTATTAGATGCTGATTTATCTTTCGATGAATTATTAAATGCCTTCCATGACTTATTTGATGAATGCAAGATTATCAATAGAAAATACAAATTGCTGAAAAAGGAGCATGATAGTCTTACCTGTGATTTTGATAACTTAAAAATTGAATATCATGATAGTTTAAATTCATGTATCAAATGTCATGATCTAGAAACTCTCCAAAAAGAAAACCTGCTACTTAAGGACACCTTGAAGAAATTCGAGGTTGGTAGCAAGTCATTGAACATGATCCTTGCAAACAAGGGTCACGTTCCAAAAAGAAGTGGAATTGGATTTGTGAGAAGTCCTCACCTAAATCCAACCACCTTTATAAAAGGCCCCATCTTACATGTTCAACACCAAGCAAAATGTAACTTTTGTTGTAAAATCGGACACAAGACACATTATTGTCCATTCAAGAAAATTAGTCCAAACAAATTGATTTGGGTTCCTAAAGGAACCATGATAAACTCTATGCAACATGATAAACAATGTAGATCTATCTTTGAGGCACCCAAAAGCAAATGGGTACCTAAAAATCATCCTTTCTTATAGAAACCCACACCATCGCAAGCTAGGAGCAAGAGATGGTACCTTGATAGTGGATGCTCAAGGCATATGACCGGAGATCCATCTCAATTCTCTAAGCTCACTAGCATAGACGAAGGCTATGTCACCTTCGGAGACAACAAGGGTAAAATCATTGGCAAAGGAACCATAGGTAACAAATCCAACTTCATTATTGAAGATGTTTTGTTAGTTGATGGTTTAAAACATAACCTCTTGAGCATTAGTCAATTATGTGATAAAGGATACACTGTCAAATTCGAATCTGATGCTTGCATCATTGAAAAACTACATAAGAACATGTCTATGATTGCATTAAAACAAAATAACGTATACACTATTGACATCAATGATTTATGTGATGAAATGTGTTTTGTGGTTATGAATGAGGATGCTTGGCTATGGCATAGAAGATTAGGTCATGCTAGCATGAAACTAATCACTCAAATATCATCTAGAGAACTTGTAAGAGGAATTCCTCATATCAAGTTCATCAAAGATAATGTATGTGATGCTTGCCAATTAGGTAAACAAATTAAGGGTAGTTTCAAAGCTAAGAATCAAATAAGCACCTCTAGGCCCTTACAATTGATCTATATGGACTTATTCGGACCAATCTCTACATCGAGTTTTGGAGGTAGCAAGTACGCCTTTGTCATTGTTGATGACTATAGCAGATATACATGGACCTACTTCTTAAAACAAAAAAATGAATGCTTTAAATATTTTACCAAGTTTTGTAAACTTGTTCAAAATCAGAAGGGTTCTATGATTTCGTCAATTAGAAGTGATCATGGTGGAGAATTTCAAAACCATGACTTCCAAGAATTCTGTGAACTCAATGGATACAACCATAACTTCTCTACTCCAAGAAATCCTCAACAAAATGGGGTAGTAGAAAGAAAAAATCGAAATCTACAAGAAATGGCAAGAACCATGTTGAATGAACATAGCCTACCCAAATATTTTTGGGCCGAAGCCGTAAACACTGCATGCTATATTTTGAATAGAGTTCTAGTAAGACCCTTACTCACCAAAACTCCTTATGAGTTATGGAATAACAAAAAACCCAATGTCTCATATTTTAAAGTCTTTGGGTGTAAATGTTTTATCTTAAATGAAAAGGATAACTTAGGAAAATTCGATGCTAAATCTGATGAAGGAATCTTTCTTGGTTATTCTTCGGTTTCTAAAGCTTTTCATATTTTCAATAAAAGAACTTTAATTATTGAAGAATCCATCCATGTTGTTTTCAATGAGATTTCCGAAATTAGGAAAAATGATCTTGACGATGATGTTAATTTTGATTCTTTGAATTTAAACGCAACCCCGTCTCCAACTAGCAACTTGGATGCATCCACTTCCCAGATTTCCTTACCCAAGGATTGGAAGTATGTAGATGCTCATCCTAAGGAGCTAATCTTAGGAGACATATCAAAGGGGGTTCAAACACGATCTTCTTTTAAAAATTTTTGTGCCAACGCCGCCTTTCTCTCCCAAATTGAACCCAAATGTGTTGATGAAGCCATGAAAGATGATTCATGGATTATCGCAATGCAAGATGAATTGAATCAATTTGAGAGAAATGAGGTGTGGACGCTTGTTCCTAGGCCAAATGACCATTTAGTTATTGGTACTAAATGGGTCTTTAGAAACAAGCAAGATGAAAATGGTATCGTGGTTAGAAACAAGGCTAGATTAGTGGCCAAAGGTTTCAACCAAGAAGAAGGTATCGATTATGAAGAAACCTTCGCTCCTGTGGCTCGATTGGAAGCCATAAGAATGCTCCTTGCCTATGCTAGTAGTAATAATTTTAAATTATTTCAAATGGATGTTAAAAGCACTTTTCTTAATGGCTTTATTTCCGAAGAAGTCTATGTTGAACAACCTCCTGGATTTGAAAATAATAGTCTCCCTAATCATGTGTTTAGATTAACTAAAGCTCTCTATGGTTTAAAACAAGCTCCAAGGGCTTGGTATGAGAGACTTAGTTCTTTTCTTATTGAAAATAATTTCATAAAAGGCAAGGTTGATACTACATTATTCATCAAGAACTTTGAAAATAATTATCTCATTGTTCAAATTTATGATGATGATATTATCTTTGGTTCTACGAATGAATCTCTTTGTGAATCCTTTGCTAAAACTATGAGTCTTGAATTCGAAATGAGTCTAATGGGAGAGTTAACATTCTTCTTAGGTCTACAAATCAAACAACTAAGCAATGACATCTTTATTAGTCAAACTAAATATGCTATGAGTTTACTAAAGAAGTTTAATATGAATAACTCAAAAGCTATTAACACTCCGATGAGCACCTCCACTAAGTTAGAAATTGATGAAAGTGGAGAAAGCTTCGATAAAAAAACCTATAGGGGTATGATAGGAAGTTTACTTTACCTCATTGCAACTAGACCAGACATAATGTTCAGTGTAGGACTTTGTGCTAGATTTCAATCAAACCCTAAGATATCTCATCTCAAAGTAGTTAAAAGAATACTCAGATATCTTAATGGTACCACAAATCTAGGATTATGGTACCCAAAATCAGAGAAGCTTGAGTTAATTGCTTATGCTGATGCGGACTTCGCTGGCTGTAGATTAGATAGAAAAAGCACATCAGGAACATGTCAATTCTTAGGACATTCCTTTGTTTCCTGGTCATCTAAGAAACAAAACTCGGTTGCACTATCAACAACCGAAGTTGAATATATTGCAGCAAGTGCATGCTGTGCACAAGTTGTTTGGATGAAAAATACCTTAGAAGATTATAAAGTTAATCTTAAAAATATTTCCATTAAATGTGATAACACAAGTGCAATATGCCTAACAAAAAACCCTATACAACACTCAAGAACAAAACATATTGACATCAGACATCACTTTATACGAGATCATGTTACGAATCATGATGTAATCATAGAATTCATTGATACGAAACATCAACTAGTTGATATCTTTACAAAACCTCTAAGTGAAGAACAATTTGATTTCATAAGAAGAGAATTAGGAATGTTGATGTGTCCGAATACTTAAACTAGTTAAAATTATTTTTCGGACGTTATTACATGCCTTGGTATCACTTGATCAAATAACATGTTGGAAATTATTTGACAAATGTTTTTGAAAATCAGTAGCTTACTCATATCCGAATGCATGTAAGAAGTTCATCTTATTTTCGGTTTGAATGCTAAAAATAGGATTTTCCTGTACACTCTTATGAAAACTTTTTGAAAAATGAGTTTCCTCCTTCAAGCAACGAACTATAGCATAACAAGGAGAAGAGATATTCAAAGTATTATATGTGTCATGCCTTCCTTTATGTGCTTGATAACTTGCTGGAATCACATCTACCATGCTTTTTGATAATGCTACTATGCTTTTTGTTGATGACAAAGGGGGAGAAAAATATGAATTGATATGGTTGCCATTACTGATGTTATGATTAGGCCATACTTGCTATCACTGATAATGATATGGTTGCTATTACTGATGTTGATATGGTTGCTATCACTGATGCTATGATTAGGCCATACTTGCATCACCAAGAAATATATGATTGCCATATGCCCTGGATCAAGATATCAAACAAAAATTTGCATCGTACGAACTGATATCTTACCATGTGATGCAATGCTACACTAGCTAAAATATTCGAAATGTGTACATCATATAATGATATCAAAATCTTGCTTCACAGCTTTACATGTCGATATCTTACAATATGATGAATTGCTACAATTACCATCATTCAAACTTGTTATATTTGAAAATGAATGTCAAGCCTTGACATCATCTTCAAAGAGATACATCATGATAGGAATCATGATGGGAATATGTCTCTTGAATTTATAAAGTTTTTAAATTCAA